>NC_083519.1:1532651-1835681 GCF_032362555.1 Amyelois transitella | reverse complement strand
AAATCGCTAAGTTGTTTTTGCAACTCGCAAGTTTGTGAACATTTCAAACTGGGATCTGTTAATTACAAGTCTGACGTTATTGACACGCCTTTGAATATTTCAGCCATTTTTACGGATTCCGAAGGTGACGATTTGCCCCTTTCCACATTTTTGCGAAGCGAGGAGTTTGTATGGTTGAATATGGTTTGTTGAGATTGTGATGAATTTAATGTCATTAGATTTAAAACAATGTGCCATTATAAAATATGCCGTGTGGTTCCCGGTACCAATACAAAAAAGAATAGGACCACTCCATCTCTTTCCCTTGAATCATCATCATGGATGTCGTAAAAGGCGACTAAGGGATAGGCTTACAAACTTGGGATTCTTTTTTAGGCGATGGGCTAGCAACCTGTCACTATTTGAATCTCAATTCTATCATTAAGCCAAATAGCTGAACGTGGCCATTCAGTCCTTTCAAGACTGTTGGCTCTGTCTACCCCGCAAGGGATATAGACGTGAACATATGTATGTATGTATGTATTATAAAATATTAGTTTGGTATTCAATATATCTGAAATTTTCTATGAATTGTGTGTTTTAATCAGTTCCGTGGTAACCTCGTCAGTTCCCTGGCATTCAAATGTACAAAAATCGAGATATCTGAAAAACTAATTGATAAAGTGACTGGCCTGATTCAAAATCATATCAATGATTATCTTACCTACGTCCTAATAATAAAAAACTGTTTATTTTTCATCAAAAACTTAAAAAGCAAAATGAGGGTAAAATTTGTCCAACTTTTGTAGAAGCACCCATTTCACTCTTTTTTTTGCTTTTGCTCATTTGCTGGTGCCCACATTTATCATGATATATGTGAACTATTCAAGACTCTAACTAAAGGTTTGGTCTCCCAAGTGATTTTGTGAAAATAGTGGGATTTTAAAACCTTAAACTCCTTTCGTCAGAAAAAGTAACCAATGTGTCCGAATCCTTTTAATGAGACATCGTACCAAGAAGTACTCCAGATTAAAAACGAACCTAGCTGCAGACAGCATCCTCTTTCTCGTCCCTCCATTGAACATTGCCTTGACATCTTCCCACGCGTGGACCACTTCATCGGGCGGTGTTCCACTCAGTTTCATGTGCCTTCTCCACGAGTTAAAGTTGGCTGCGTCTGGCTGCACGTATTTATCTCCTGGGCCGACCCGGTGGGAGTGGAAGATAAACTTGTTGGGGGAGAAGAAGAGGCCACAGTACGCGCATTTGATGCATTTCGCTCGGGACGAGTTATATCTGGGTGAGAAGAACATGAATCTTGAGATTTTAGTGAGATTAAAGAGTCTTTGAAAATGACTAAATGTCTTGATAATTTATTGAGTTTAAAACATCTAAAGACAGTGAACATATTTGTCGACAGTCATATAATCAATGTGTAAATGTCTATCGGCGTAGAACTTCAAAAACCGAATTATTTTGATTCAAAATAAAGTATATTGGTATTGTTAATACCAAATAAACCCTCGTTATATCCTAAATATAAACTGTAAGACAACGTTTAGGACAATGCTGTTTTTTCTTCGTTTGTTTACTTCTTGTTAATAGTCGTTATGATAACAAATTGAAACCCACAAATTTCGACATAATACCTTGCTGGTAAGAAGGCACCCCGGCACCCCCAGGCACACTCATGATGCACAGCGAAGGCGAAGTCGTCAGGCAGACGGGGAGGAGCATTGTCCCCCAGGAACGATTTGCAGAGCCGCTCCGCCTCCCGACGGGTAATCATACCTGGTAGAATTGCTTTTTTCAAAACCACAGGTAACTTTGAGTCAGGTTTTCTGAGATTTAGCAAAAGACTGTCTCATTGACGAAAACTTTGCGTATACTTTGGCACTCGGCCCCCGACATTTTACTTGTGAATTTCATCAGATGGATGATCATTCATCAGTTTAATTATGACGATGATCCAGGAATAGAAAGGTTGACCATGGAAAGAGATTATCTTATATTATTCCGATTTCTACGTCAGGGACAGAAAAATAAGTATTGACTTGCATTGACACAGATACACAAAGTCGTACATTAGTAAACATTATAGAAATGAACATTGGTTTTCAGCAGCTAGTCAAAAATACCATTGATGTTTTTGTAGTGTTGTATAGCTGATTGTGGGATATCGCCATCGCAATAGCTTCAAAAAAATCAGGACAAGCTCCTAACGTAACCAAAAAGGTTATAGTTTGTAACTTCCTGGTTGACTTACCTATTTGGTTACTATGCATCAATGGTCTTTTTGATTAGAAGACCAAATAGGTCATAGTGACAATGGCCTTAATATACTAGTTTTGTTCTACGTTACAAAATCTTGAAAATTAGAAGAATGTCTCACTCAGGCAAGAGAAATCACTTACCGCATCTTCTAGAAGACACAGGCATGGCTCCCGCCCGCCTCAATATCTCCAGCTGAACAGGGGTACACTGGACACAAGTGATACCCAGAGCTACCCGGCGGTTGTGTATCTCGTTGTATGAGAACTGCTTGAGTAGCGTGTTCGATATCTGGGCAAGGCACAGACGCTCTACTCCTTCTATGACCAGGGAGACTATGGGGACGCCGTATAGCAGGACTGTGCTGACCTGGGTATTATAAAAGTTACTTTAAAAAGGTTACGTGTTGTTTACAGCCAGCATTATGCTGAGGGGGTCCATTTTCGGGAACGTCATCCAATGTACTTTTATAATTGTATTCTTGTTTAATTTTTTTGAAGGTGTTCATTGAATAAATACTTTTTACTTACTTCACAAAAAATATGCTTGCAATAACATTTCATTAAAAATTTGTACTTTAATTACTAACATGTTAAGTTGAAATCTAATAATATGTAATGGAAGTCATTGGTATGATGACTTTTATAAAATTTCGATATTTAATTTAAGGCACTTTTTTCGCATCTAATCATTGGCTCGGAATGCGCATGCTTGTCATATTTTTTTATTAAGCAAGTTTTTTGATCAAAATATTAAACTGGATAAAATTGTATATAGATAGATATATGACTAATCTCCAAAATTAAATAACTCAATCACGACAGAAAAGTAGCTCACTTGATTTGGTTTCGAGCTCAACTGCATCGCTTTGTGCTCAGCCCGCGGTTTGAGAGACTCCCGAGGCGACATCGCCAGATTCGTCGCCTCCATTCTACAACAAACATCGTGAGTTATCTATACTAATATTATAAAGCTGAAGAGTTTGTTTGTTTGTTTGAACGCGCTAATCTCAGGAACTACTGGTCCGAATTGAAAAAATATTTTTGCGTCGAATAGACCATTTATCGAGGTAGGCTTTAGGCGCAACAACTATAAGGAGCAAAGAAATAATGGAAAATATGAAAAAAAACGAGGATAATTATTCATCCTTGAGGGCTTCAATGATGCCCGAAGTAACTATTTCACGCGGACGAAGTTGAGGGCACAGCTAGTGAATTTATACTTGAACAAAACTACTTTAAGATAAAAATTGCTAGATATTCCTTTATGTTCTAAAGACGTTGTTTGTTGACTTGTTGTTAATGACGGACGATGATGAACGATGAATTTTAAAAAACCAACATCACACTTTGGCAGCGAAAATTTAATTTCTTTACCATTTTTACTTTTATTGCAAGTAAAACTGACCTTCAGTTTAGTTAAAAATCATCGGTCAAGAGTCATTTTTTCTACAATTCCTCAGTGTCTTCTAAAGACGTCATGTAAGAGGTGTTTTAAATGCTGTCAACCATCATTGTTCTCCTTCGAAAACCAAAGATTATTACTACATGGTAATAAAAAAAATACCCTGTACTAAGCAATTAGAACCTCAATTATGACCCCAAAACCCAATTACACCAAAAAGGCGAGCAATAACAATAAAAATAGCACAAAAGTTATGTTAAAATCATCACATTTACTTCTGCCGCACAATAAACCACAAGCCGAGAACAAATATAACAAAAGTGATCATTTTGTATACGAAATGAGCATTTTGCGTGTGAATTTGCCGTATCGAATATCAATTGGCCGGGAATGGTGAGGGGCGCGAGGTTAGCCCCAATGTGGGACCAGTTGCACCCATTTTGTTTTGTCACAGCTCTCAATTTTATCTATGGCGTTCATTGTATTTAGATAAACATATTTCATTGCGTAGATGATAATATTGGTTATCTGTTTTTAAAATTTTACACATAAGCATAGTTATAGTTACGTCTATATCCCTTGCATTGACAGAGCTAAAAGACTCAAAGGCCACGTTCAACTGTTTGGCTTAATGATAGATTTGAGATTCAAATAATGACAGGGTACTAACCCAGCGCCTAAAAAAGAATCCCAAGTTTGTAAGCCTATCCCTTAGTCGCCCTTTACGACATCCATGGAAAAGGGAAAAGACATGGAGCGGTTCTATTCTTAAGTAATGGAAACCGCACGGCACTATTATAGTTAAAGAAAATGGGTGGCCCACCCGCCACTTATAAAACTTCCCGGCACTAATAGAATAGAACCACTCAATCCCTTTCCCATGGATCTCGTAAAAGCCGACTGAGGGATATGCTTACAAACTTGGGATTCTTTTTTAAGGCGATGGGCTAGCAACCTATCACTATTTGAATCTCAATTCTATCATCAAGCCAAACAGCTGAACGAGGCCTTTCAGTCTTTACAAGACTGTTGGCTCAGTCTGTATGTATGTATGTAACGAGCGCCCATCTTAACTAAAAAATAACCCTAAAAGCACTTCATCAACATGTTTGTCTGTTAGTAACGTGATGATAAATCTCGTTTAAACGGAACCGCTATGGGTAATACCCAAAGTCAACAGAAGGGGCCGGCACTATTCGGGGGCGAGAAATAATTGATTAACTTAAACGCTATTTCTATTAATGTTACATATGTTGCCTTCTGACATTCACCGGGTAATTTTATAGATTTATTGCCTGCTTTAATTATGAGATAAGGGACATAATTATGCAATTTTATTTTGTTTTTATATAAGTATATTTTTTGTTTGTTTGGTGAATTTTGTTTAATAAATGAAATAATTATTATTTATTTTACTTCCTATAAACTTATAAACTTGGGATACTTCTTTTAGGCGATGGGCTGGCAACCTGTCACTATTTGAATCTCAATTTCATAATTTAGCCATACAGCTTCAAGATTGTTGGCTCTGTCTACCCCGTAAGAGATATAGACGTGATTATATGTAGGTACAAATCTAGCGCAAATGTTTGTTACCATCAAACTCAACAGCAGAACTGCTCTACGGAAGTTTTATTCAAAACAGAAATGGGAATAATCATCGTCTTCCTCCTAGTTAGTTAGTCCCGGTTACATCATCGCCTCTCTGGAGAGGAGTCCGGGTGAGCCTTTACGATCATGATCCTGAATTTAATGAGTCAGGTTTTTACACAAAGCGACACCCATCTGACCACCGCAACATTTGCAGCAGGGGAACTTAACTCGTATTGGATCATGCTTCCTGTTGCCCGAATTTTCAGGTTTCCTCACCATGTTTTCCATCACCGTAAGCATGGGCACTCGAACTAATTACGTAACTTAGATAAGAGTTACGGTCGAGGTAGGATTTGAACCCGCACGCATTACTTGCGCATTTTAGCCGGGAAACTTAACCGTTCAGTCACCGACGCCCTATATGAAATCGGATTTTAAAATTCCTTTGATTGTAACGTTAGATTTTTTTATTCATATTAGGAATGTAAATTTTTGAACACAGGATCATTTTTTTACTGAGTTCATCAATTTATTAACAGCCAGTGACATACTGTCATCGCCCAAACTGAATATAACTTGCTAATCATTCAAATTTCACGGCCCGTCTGCTTACAACTGTTGAAGGAAAGTCTGACGATTACTTGTAATTGTGAATCCCGGACTACAGCCATATGGTGTAGATACCCGAGGATCAGAATCCCGGGGGATTGGTGGGGATCGCTCGCGCCACTTGTTTTGGAACTAATCGAGTTTTTTTATAATTCGATGTGGTTCAGATAATAAATTGTTTTTTTGTTGTTTGAATCTTTATGGTTTGAAGTCGATCGATAATTTATGAATAGATACTATTTTTAATAATATACATAATGTTTAGATTATCTTTTATTATTAAATTTTTACCAATTTATATGCTAATAAGTACCAACTTTTTTATACATTTAGTGATCAAAATTCAAAAGTGACATCGACAATCCTATAAAAAAACATAACATTTTCACCAACTTTTCTGAATGAAATATGCAGACAATATAAAGAAAATAACACCAGTAGAATACTATTAAAAAACTGTCAACATTCCTGAATGTCCCACATCGATCGTCATCGTCAACATATTGTATATTTCTGCGGATAATCCGCAAAATAATAAAAATATTTCACCAATTTTCTTAATTTTTTCAACATGAAAATATACTTTTCTAACTCTAATTCTTCTTCAATTTTTTTTTCAAATAATTTTTTGATCGATTTTAACAAATTGGTACAGTACACTTCGTTCGCGACTCCGACTCGTACTTGGCCGGTTTTTTTAAATAGCCAATATAAAAGCTATAAAACTGTTGATGGTAGAAACTATCAACAAACCGTCAACATTCCTGAATGTCCCACACCGATCGTCATTGACAACATGTTGTACATTTCTACGGATAATCCGCAACTGGAGGGGTCTCCTCTTGTGTCAAGTGCTTAACACAGGGGGCGCTGGGGTGACCGTGATTCAGATAGTTATTGGTTTATAATTTGCCATTTAAATTCAATTTGTAAATAGAAGTTATTTTTTTTAAGTTCTGATTTTTATGACTTTATTTGTTAAGTAATTATAATTTATTTGGATTCAATTAAACCATTGTCTTCGATAATTGTTTTTTTAATAATATTTATAGTAATATGTAAATGTAAAATTTGTCTAGAGCAACGTTTCATATCTATATGTTAATGCCGTAGCAAGCAAATGGGGACCAAAACAATGTCAAGTTTTCGAACGCAACACACCTTTTCTTATGTTTGAACATTGAACATTAATTGATTGAACATACATTGATGTCTCTTTTCCAGAGAGATGGGCAGAGACTTTATCTTTCTACTTCCTACATACTTCACACACATTCATCACTCTTTATCATCGGTCGATCATTGGTGAAAAGTACTCTTGACCTCACCTTTCACTAGAACGTCCCCTATTTCAAGGCATTGTCATCCAGGCTTCATCCTGTTTCTCACGCATTGAAAATTCTGAAAGTTTATACATATTATCCATAGATGCCTTGTGGTTCCCGGCACCAATACAAAAAAGAATAGGACCACTCCATCTCTTTCCCATGTTTGTCGTAAAAGGCGACTTAGGGATAGGCTTACAAACTTGGGATTCGTTTTTAAGCGATGGGCTAGCAACCTGTCAGTATTTGAATCTCAATTCTATCATTAAGCCAAATAGCTGAACGTGGCCATTCAGTCCTTTCAAGACTGTTGGCTCTGTCTACCCCGCAAGGGATATAGACGTAACCATATGTATATATGTACGTATTTTCCATAGATCTACAAGGAGTTGGTCACACTATTCCAATCCGATCAGACCGTGTCTCATAGAAGTGTTCCTTTGAGAGCCGCGCGCCCACCTACCCGTACACTATTTAATCTTTATAAGGAACCATTTGCCATCCTAACTGCAATTGTTACGGCCATGTTTAGATTTTGTTTAGGAGGGTTGTTTACCGGTTTAATAGGCACTCGATACGGATTTATGGTCGGGAATTATTTTTTGAAAGTTGAATTGGGGTTTGCAAAAACAGCCGGATGAGAATAAAAATAAGATTTTCTCTTCGGATCCAATTTACACTCAAATGTGAAGCTGAAATATCGTTGTAATTTCTGAGTTCATCTACATACAAAATAAATATATAAAACAAAAATTAACACACACACACACATTTTCTTTCTAATTATCCAACTTAAACATTAAGTACCTAAAGTTGGTCGCTTTAATATCCTCTTAATCATACATGGTTATAGCAAAGAGTCACTTGTCATAAATAAATTTATTTTCCAATGATAAACGTAGGTCTACGCCATAACTGAACAAAAGCAAGGTCGACAAAGAGATGGATTTGTATTTTTTTTTCTATTGCATACACTCGATAAATTTTAATATCTTGCACAGTTACCTTCAATAGTTATAGCTACTGGCTAATTTTTCAAAACCCCGCGCAAAATCTAGTTCATCATAAAATTTGAATTCCATAAAAACGTTCCTAATTTGATAATTCAGTTAATCCTGCCTGCCAGTGCTGTAACGCCGGCGGCGACCGTTCTTCATACAAAGCTATAATTAAATATTAATCGTCGAATTAACCCCGCGTCTTCGTCCGCGACTCCAATTAAGCGAACAAAGTAACAGAGTATGTAAATACAGAAACGCGCGAATTAATTTTGTAGGCTATTCCCGGGACCTTTAAGCAAACTGGGATTGTTCAATACGCCTCTGAGCGCGCTATTGTTCCGCCCACGTATAACGGAGCCTTTATGATGGCTGGATAAACTTAGCATTGATTGTGTGAATGTGAGAGTTTGATGACATACATACATATGGTCACGTCTATATCCCTTGCAGGGTGGATAAGAGCCAACAGCCTTGAAAAGACTGAATGGCCACGTTCAGCTATTTGGCTTAATGATAGGTTGCTAGCCCATCGTCTAAAAAAGAATTCCAAGTTTCTAAGCCTATCCCTTAGTCGCCTTTTACGACATCCATGGGAAAGACATGGAGTGGTCCTATTTTAGTTTGAAAAGAAATTCCCTCTCATAGCTCCCCTGGACCGCATAAAGAACTTAAATGCTTGTCAGGCAATCAGTTAGCATCTTCTTTTATAGACTAAATATACATTATCTTCTTACAAGGGACTGTATACAAATGTTTTGAAGTGCAAAGATACACAATGTCTTATTTTGTTATACTTCAAAGTGTTAACAGCGTTTTCAGCGATAGCTGCTTAATTTTACGGCAGCTACATCCTCATTGGTGAAAACAGCACGAAAGCCGGTGCAGTACTTTTCGAGTTTATCGCGAACAGGCAGATATTGTTTTATAATGTGTCAATGATCTTCATAAACATTAAAGATAATTTTACTTAGTGTATAAAATCCTTAACATCCCAACATAACTCCATGCTAACACACATTTACAAATATGAACACGAGACGCAAACTGTACAGAAAAACTCCAAACCCCTCATTATACTTCGCCCGGTTCTTCAACAATGGAGATATGACAGCACCCCCCCCCCCTCTGTCCTTCCCCTCTTCCCCTCTCCTCTCCCACCCTGGGACCTCTGGCAGATTTTTCGCACAATTGAATTCGTAACTAATCCCCGCTTTTGTTGTACTGAATCAATTTGTTTTTAAGTTAAACGTTGAGGTAGATTGTGTTGTATGATTTTATTTGAATTAAAATTATATTCGAGTAAATTCAATATTAATTATTTCAATTTAAAATAGACGTACTGTTCATTATGGAAACCGAACGAAGAATACAGGTAGGTAAAGTGAGTGGCATATGGAAAGAGGTAATTACTACATCTTCCCTCTTGCCTAAATCCCTGCATATTTGTTTGTTTGTTTTGTTCATTGACAAAATTTGTGGTTTATAACCAGTTTTTAGCGACGTTCTACGTCAATAAGTGATACATCGACAGACTTCTGTAATCATAAATTTTTACTAACATAATATGGATGCAAATCTGAAATAAATTATTTTATTATTATAAAGCAGTCTGTCTTATTTTTACTGTCATGTCGGACAATAACTGAATGGGTTCTGAATAAACTTTGTGTGAATACAGTTAAATATCCGACTACACTCATTGCCTATCAAAATTTTTACGAGGAAAACAGAGCTTTAAATTAACACGTTTATTAAAAAATCAATGTCTAATTTATTTTGTATAAAAATAAATGTCATGTACTACAACATCTAGACTTAATAACGTCATTAGGAAGTTTTTCCATCACAATGAAGTTAAGTAAGCGGCCGCCTCCGCGCATCAACATGTAAATTGTCTCAAATTTACTTATAAAAGTAATTGAATAGACATCTGCGTTGTGATTTGATGAGGCGCCCCCTCACATTCCGACATTTTTTCTGGGTTCCATGATCATAAGTTTAATTTAATCAGAATCTATAGAAGCAATTGGTGAATTATGTTTTTGCCTACTCACAGTTAAAATCGCGCAATTTATCTAGTTTTGGTGAAGGGCTAATTAAAATGAAGTAAGTATTTTAAAATACTTTTTTTTTCCTGAAATTCAAGCAAATATAGAATCTACGAATTCCTTCTTTATGTTACATCCACTTTTTTCTCTCGTGTAATCTTACACCTATTTAATACGAACACATTCTCATACAAAAGTTTTCAGTGCTTGCAAAGAATTTAAGAGGTGACTTGAAAATACTCCTAAAATACTTCAGGAAAAGGCTGAGTTGGAAATACTACAAAATACATATTAATAAAATTTTGTAGCAGTGCTACGCAGCCTAGCGCCCAGGCGTAGAGATGCTACGAATGTGCTACGCAATATAATCTGTACATTAGTGAGAAAAAAAAATCATATACCTAATATTTAGTATGTTTTATTTTCTTAACGACAATTATTAAACCACCAACAACGAACAGCAGCCATGCTATTAAAAGAAACTAAAATATTTTTTTTAGATTGAAAATTTATAAATCACTAAAGATGAAAAGTCGTGTACAAAAATACAGTTTTGCTTACAATAAAAAATACTTACTAGGAAAACTACTTAGCCAATCGAAAGCCCAATAGAATCTACATTGAAATAATTTACTTTCTCAAACAAAAATCATCTGAAGTAGGCAATAAAGACTCCTTGAACGCAATTTACGTTGTAATCGAAAACTCGTGAAGAAAGTTAAAGTGAAGCTGTGTGAAGATTGTGAAGACATTCTGTTAAAACTTAAGGAGAAGCCATTTCCGTTAAAAAACGTGCAATGAAATAAGTTTTTAAGGATAAAAAGAATGTTTTATGTATTTTAAAATTCGCCCTACTTTTTTGTTTTGTTGTCAAATTTTAAATATCTGTGTATGTTGTAATTTTATCTATATATCCAAATATATAAAACACAACTGACCGATTGATTGATATGTCGACGCATATTTCAGACGGCTGGGTCTAAAGATCTTTCAATTATTACTTTTTTTAGGATTTACGCAAAGCTTTTTAACCAAATCTACAAAACTCATCTAAGAAATTTCTTATAAACATGTTTGGTAAGTAAGTATTATACTAAAAATTTAAACACCTACTATTCTCGTAGTATTTCCAAAAACCTTCCAAAATCCGTTCACGCAAACAAATACAAAATCTGATAATCAATAAAAAGAAACATCATAAAATATTCACCAATAATTTCAAAATCCCTAAGAAAAATTAAAAAAAATTATAAAGTCACACCGACCTATGAATAATTAAACATACAAACGTAATCTTTAGCGTCTACCACTTGGCATCAAGTTAATGTACAAGTAATGAATTCGGCGGGAATCGTCCCCTATTTGTGTTTCAATTAGGGCGTCCCTCGGGAGCGGCAGGTACCTCCTGTTTAAACAACGCGTTTATATTTAAACAGACAGAAATTAAATCGTCTTTTCTGTTCTTCTATGTCATTTTGAAATTCTGTGTTTGAGGATTTAATAATATTTCTTTTTTTCTTTTTTCAAATAAAGAATAACTTAGGTATGTCGTTTTTAAACTTTTTTTTTTCAAATATAGAAAAACTTAATTTAGGTATCTAAGTCGTTTTTAACTTATAAAAAAAAGTTAAAAATATTTATGATTTGGTTTTAATTACATTTTTATTAAATTGTAGTTTTCATTTAAAAACAAAACGATAAATAATAAATATACGGTATTAATAAATTAAAATACCTTATATAACTAATTCATTCACAAAATCACGTCTATATCCCTTGCCAGAAATTGACAAAGCCAGCAGTTTTGAAAGACTGGCAGGCTACGTTCAGCTGTTAGGTAAAAAAGAATAGGACCACTCCATCTTTTTCCCATGGATATCGTAAAAGGCGGCTAAAATAACTCGTTAATAGGAATTCAGATGTTTTTGGTGGAGATTTAATGAAGAACTTTAAATAATTTACTTTAGCTTACAAAACAATTAGTGCCCTTGTACTAAATTTCTATTTAGTTTAATTTCATAATATTTAAATAAAAATCACCTAAAGTAGTTAAAAGAAAAAAAATCCGTGTGGTTCCCGGCACTATTACAAAAAAGAATAGGACCACTCCATCTCTTTCCCATGGATGTCGTAAAAGGCGACTAAGGGATAGGCTTATAAACTTAGGATTCCTCTTTTAGGCGATGGGCTAGCAACCTGTCACTATTTGAATCTCGGTTCTATCATTAAGCCAAATAGCTGAACGTGGCCATTCAGTCTTTTCAAGACTGTTGGCTCTGTCTACCCCGCAAGGGATATAGACGTGATCATATGTATGTATGTATGTATTCATTCAATTTATATAAAATTATGACGTGTTAATAATAGCTAAATAACTAAGTATAACACGATAGCTTAACATTTCAAACATGAAGAGACCTATATTTAAACTTTTATGTAACCGATGTATCTTACTGTAGATAAGTATGACAGATCACCGACGGATGTAACTTCTGGTCGTATGCTGTAATTTATCATGTATTATTTAAGTACTTACGAACCCTATGGAAAGCATACATTTATATGTACATACATAAAATCAGGCCTTTTCCCGAAAAGGTAGGCCGAGACTACATAGGTACCTACTTCTTTCGCTGCATCCACATTCATAACTCACTTCACGCAAGCTCGGGGGTTTTGGGTACTTTTGACCTGACTCTTTGCCAGAACGTCTTTTATATCATCAAGAAGATTGAAAACTATACTGAATTTTATTTAATATTCACAGGAATGGGCATAAACGGGGCCAAAAAATTAATTTCAAAAATGATTATACTGCGGATGCAATTTTCTAAAATTTGTTTTTATTTTAATACATTTATTTCTTAGAGTTTATTTATTCTTATAAAAAATATGCTAAATTCTATCTTCCTACGTGAAGTACAAGTGCTGTGTTTTGTTAAGAACTTATATTTATACTTAATCACTCGGTAAAAAATATAATATACCTAATAATAATTATTCTTTTTTTTTTTAAAGAAATAGAGTAAAGTCCAAGGTACTAAAATAAAGTCAAACACTCCTAGAAAGGTAGATTGTTTTGTAAAAAATAAGCATTTTTACATTGATATAAGCTATAAGAAAAGCAAAATTAAATATCATATGTCTTAAAATTACTTTTGTTAATACTTTAATTTACTAAAACTTATTTTTGAATATTTATTTCAGAATGAATTCAGAACTCATTTCAGAATTTTGTGCTCATATTTAAGCACAGAAATGAACCATAGATACCTATAAAAAAAAATAACATTACTGACCCCTACACTTTCAAGTTACTTGTTCGGTAAAATGGTAGAATAACATACAAAATATTTTTTATTTAGCGTATAGCGTTTAGCGTATACCCGCTACACCGTAGAAAAAAAATGTTTAATAACGGAAAAATATTTAATTTATTGAATCTCAAATTATAGAACACTTTACAAATATGTTATTACAACCAAATCATCCAAAAAAAATTTAAAAAAGTCTTACCTGCCAGCACACGAAAAAAACTCACAGCGAAAAAAACATAACAATCGTGGTCGTCCGACCGACCGCCAGACCGAGACTGTATGCTGTCCATCCGACCAATCCCCGCCCCGCCTTCGACATACCGCCCACCAAGAACCCGGCCCACCAACCCGGGACCTCCCAAAACATTATTTACCGATACCGCCCGCCCTCACTGCCTACACTCCGTCCCTCTAAAAAGTAACACTCAAACCCCCTAAAGTTAACTCTATTTCAATGAACATAAATTTCAAATTACGAAAACTTTCTACAGCTGTCTGTGAACTCAAACGTAGAGCAATGTCAATTTTGATGTAACACAATAAAGTCGTTTTTTCTTTAGCTTTGTTCTTGGTAAAATTACTTAGTGCGGGGCCTCGTATCGATTCGAGAAGCCAGCACTTATTTAACCCGGTCGAATTAATTTTGTGATTGAAATTACAAGTATGACGGCATTAATTCCTTCGCGCCCGGCTCGTTCGATTAAAACACGGCTCCATTATGTGGTTATTGGATTGTTGTTTCAGGTTTTACATGACTGCGCGAAAATAGAGAGTTATGGGTTAAGCTGTTGATGAAAAAAATTATGTAATGCTATAAGGTATTGATTTTATTGGAGGAGGTATTTATGTTTTGAAATACTTATTCACCTCGTCCCGGTAATGATAAGTGTCTCAAATATACATTATTTCTAAATAAAACTCATATTTTTGGTATGATTAGCAATTGTCTTTTATCTTACTCTTATTATGATGCATTACCTACTTACTTTACCAATTGCATACCTAAGTCATTAGCTTTCAAACCCAGACTGAAGAGCAAGGTGGTAAATTTAATGTAGGTACCTAATAGAAAATCCCAAATCGTATCTAGTTCATAGACTTAAGCTGTTACCAGTTTTAAAATTGGACAAGACAAAAATATAAAGGTTAGAGGTTTGACTGACACACCACACAAGAATTAGAAATTTACTATTCCACTTTACAAGAAGCCAGGCAGCTGAATTAACGTTCTGGTAAAAGAAGAATTTCTTATCATGAAAATCAACATCAATCATTATACATAATTAACCGAAAAGTATCTGTCTGTTTGTCTACTTATAAGCTGTGCACTGGAATGGAATTCGTATACACTTTTTTTGTTGTATAGCTTTTCTTGGTATTTTTAATTTAGATTTTTTTAAACAAGTAGGTATAACCGATTTTAGTAGAACAACAACATCTCATAATGCTTTCTATAGCGCCCCGAGCTTTCCGAGATCCAACAGCCGAGAATGTAATCAAGAATATTTTACAAATAAAGTAATAATAAATAATTAGATATATTTATAAATACTCGTAAACCCAAAAATACAAACGTGTCACCAGAAAAATTATTATTAACAAAACTAACACTGATTTCCACAGTTTTTAACAATTGAATCTAAATTATCAGAAGCACAACAATAGTTTCCCTCCACCGAAAACCATAAAGCAAAAAATATAAAATAAAAAATAATTGGCAAACCCATCGAGATAAGACAACCCTTAACCCTTAAAATGTTAGAGAAATAATCGGTGTCATAATAAACAAGCCGTCTGTCGGGTAGATTTAACCCTCAATTATAGAATTAAGCTGCGATGAAGGGTTTAGTACGACCCCTGTTGCGTTGGCGATTTGCTGGTTAAGGGGTTGCGTCATGTCGATAAAAGTTGTGCCTATATTATCGACATTGGTACGCTCTAAAATTGTGTCAGGATTTTTCGAATTCCATATATTTTTTTAAATCTATTCATAGGTGCAAGGAAAAAAATAATAATAATTCATTTAGAACGTATAAATTATAATAATATTTTATAATTAAGAAGGTTTGATATGGTCAGCAAAGTATTGCTTGGATGTAGACTGGAAAACTACATCTATACTAAGTAAATGCAATATCACGGCATTCAAAAAACATTTTTCAAATTAACATAATACAAATTTAGGACATAAGTACCACAATGATTAATTTAGAAGTAGTGCGTTGTCTTTAAGTAAGGATGCTTATTGAACTTATAAAGACTCGAAAAGACTGAAAGGCTATTTTCAGCTGTATATTGCATGGTTATTAACCACCTGTTTTAAATTTTACGTGCATTAAGTTAAAACATACATACATACATATGGTCACGTATATATCCCTTGCGGGGTAGACAGAGCCAACAGTCTTGAAAAGACTGAATGGCCACGTTCAGCTATTTGGCTAAATGATAGAATTGAGATTCAAATAGTGTCAGGTTGCTAGCCCATCGCCTAAAAAAGAATCCCAAGTTTGTAAGCCTTAGTCGCCTTTTACGACATCCATGGGAAAGAGATGGAGTGGTCCTATTCTTTTTTGTATTGGTGCCGGGAACCACACGGCACTATAATATAAAGTTAAAGGGAATATAAAGTTTAAATAAAAATAATATCGACATATATTGCCAACCCTAGCGTGTTGACGTTCAATACTGACTGGCATAATGAAGTGTCGTCACGCCGCGTGTGCCAATGTGCGGTGACCCTAACATTGTATCGTTAACCGATTGCGTGGGCCGTCGCTCAATGGACGGTTTGTGTGACGGAAAACATCAGGAGATTTACAAGGAAATTATAATAAGGCGAGATTAACAGCCAAAATGAATAACTTTGTCGTGTTTATGATTTGTCAATAATTTGGATTTATAGGTTAGTTAATGATCGTGCCAATAAAAATTATGTTATTAAAAACTTTTGTAATTGATATTATTTCTCTTGTTTTCCGAGAAAGTTTATTTTATTTTTTGTATTTTCATATGAAACTGTATATAAATAATACTAAAATAGGGAGTTATAACGTAAATAACTCCTAACACTTAAAAAAGAACTGAAAATATTCATAGAAAGTAATTACTTACTATAGGTAATTTATTAATTGCATAGTTAATTAATAATTATACAATTTAGTTACAAAGTAAATAATAATTTGCCGTGTGATTCCCGGCACCAATATAAAAAAGAATGGGACCACTCCATCTCATTTCCCATGAATGTCGAGGCGACTTAGGAATAGGCTTAGGTATAAACGGCGATGGGCCAACCTGTCACCTGTCATTTGAATCTCAATTCTATGAAAGCTAAGCAGCTGAACGTGGCCCATCAGTCTCTTCAAGACTGTTGGCTCTGTCTACCCCGCAAGAGATATAGACGTGACTATATGAATGAATGAAAGTACCTAATAATTTTAATACTCTAAACAAATAACTAGATTTCTGCATCTATTCAAAATTACACACTCAATTAATCAATTAAGTCTAAGTCGCTTTCGCATTAGGCAATCCGGGAAGCCAGGACAATAGCATTAATATCCATTAAACAAATTCAAACAGCGGGTCCAACTCGACAAACAGGGGACATCAGGGGACATTAGGGGCTAGTCCAACAGATTAGGTAATGAACGGCCTAACCCAAGGCTCGGATTACACCGGCACAGACAGACGGACAGTTGACAAAGTGATTAAGCCGAGGATGTGTGTATGAATAGGTATAATTAACCCAAAATAACTTGTTACTTCAATGATGAAAACTAATTTGAAATACATTACCTATATATATATATATTATTTTAGTTACGGTGAGGAAAACGTCACGAGGAAAATTGCACATTCAGGCCAACATAAGCCGATTCGAGTAAGGTTCGCCTTAAAGATGAATCTCAAGTATCACTTAGTCGCCTTTTACGACATCCATTTGAAAGAGATGGAGTGGACCTATTCTTTTTTCTATTGGTGCCGGGAACCACACGGTACGGGTAAGGTTCCCCTGCAAAGTTTGCAGAGATCAGATGGAAGTCGCCGCGCGTGAAAACCTGACTTACCCAATGTCGAATTACTCTCAAGAAAGATAAGAATAGGCACTAACGCCAAGAGATTAATGATGTCACTAGGTTTTATTCTTCTGTAGAGCAGAAGATACACTACAATATTCTGTGATCCACAAGGTAACTTAGGATAACAAGGGTATTAAATGATAATTACGGCCTCTGTGGCGCAGCGGTAGTACGCTTGTCTGTGACACCGGAGGTCCCGGGTTCGAATCCCGGTCAGGGCATGATGAGAAACAAACTTTCTCTGATTAGTTTGGGTCTTGGATGTTTATCTATCTAAGTATTTATTATATTATCTTGTAACACAAGTTTCGAACCTACTTCGAGGCTAACTCAATCTGTGTAATTTGTCCCGTATATATTTATTTATTAGGCTTCCCCAGTTACTAAGTCTTGCTATCGTGATGACGTAATCTTGATTGTTTAAACTTTAATATAGCTCTCTGTAAATAAAGGATCCTTGTGCAGTGTAAATTAAATAAGGTCCATTAGGTAAGTACTTACATCTTAGCAAACCCCGAGCTTTGAAGGTAACGAAAGCTAACCAATCGAAAAAAGCTGCCGTATGAATTGAAATTGTTTACTCTCATGACATGAAATTTATTCAGTAGTTTTGGCTATGAAAACACAGTCTACTTCTATAGGTACTAACTTAAATAAATAAATAAATATATACGGGACAAATCACACTGATTGAGTTGGCCTCGAAGTAAGTTCGAAACTTGTGTTACGAGATACTAACTCAACGATACTATATTTTATAATAAAAACTTATATAGATAAACATCCGAGACTCAGGCCAATCAGAAAAAGTTCTTTTCTCATCATGCCCTGACCGGGATACCCGGGACCTCCGGTGTCACAGACAAACGTACTACCGCTGAGCCACAGAGGCCGTCGTAGATAAAGATTTTATTAAATATCATTGATTCACGGCGTATAAAATTGCAATAGTACCTACATGGAAACGTAGAACAACGGAGCTAACGCTGTCAGACATAACTAAAAGTGCGGAGGCTACGGCGGGGCTTGCTTAATTGAATACCGGCCCTTACTAGTGGAACTCGAAACAAGGACGCAACAAAAATTGTATACATACATATAATTTCGTATTCCTTGCGTGATAGACAGAGCCTTAAAAAGATTAAAAGGCCAAGTTCAGCTGTGCGGCTTAAGATGAAGTTGAGATTCAAATAGGTTGCTAGCCTATCGCCTACAAGAAGAATCGCAAGAAGTTTATTTGCCTTTACTTAGTCGCCTTTTGCGACAAAGAATAGTATTACACAGTCATACATACATATAATCATGTCTATATCCCTTGCGGGGTAGACAGAGCCAACAGTTTTTAAAAACTGATAGGCCACGTTCAGCTGTTTGGCTAAATGATAGAATTGAGATTCAAATAGTGACAGGTTGCTAGCCCGTCGCCTAAAAGAAGAATCCCAAGTTTACAAGCCCATCCTTTTGTCGCCTTTTACGACATCCGTTGGAAAGAGACGGTGTCAATGAGACGAGAAAAGAATAGGACATTCTTTTCTCTTGGTGCCGGGAGCCACACGGCACCAATATTACCCAAGGAAAGTAATACCCAGAGTTCATCGAACAAGGAAATATATCGTGAAAATCGCACTTACGTAATTCAAGACAATGGTTGGGGTCGGGGCCGGCGAAGCGGAAAGTTAAAACGGAAAGCGGCGGGCGCTGCGGAACTTACAGAAATTAATTATACGGTCCCGCGTTTGTTTGTTTTTAAACACTCTAAGTATATAAGCGGATCTTCTTTCAGAGCATTTTACAGGGAAATAGGTACCATAATTACTTGTAACGCTTTCCACGATCGAGTTTGTATCGAAATGAGAGACTATTAAGTAGTTGTAATTTTTGTGTTTTATAGTTTTGAATGTAGGGTGTAAATTGGCAAAATTAATTTTCAAAGTTAGCAGATGAGGTGAAAGTGAAAACTTTATAAATTTAAATTTTTATTAATTTCATGCTGTCAATAAATTTATAGATTGTACTGTACATAGTGGTCACTTATAAATGTTGCGAAGGTCAGACGAGAGTCGCTTCGTGTAAAAACTTGACTTAGGTACCTACTCGATTCAGCCCCGTAGTATGGCACGCGTGATGACTTATTATCGCGCGAAAAACTATCACTGTCCCGTTTCACGTCATAATAAAAAGCGAAACGGCAATAGTATTTGGCGCGATAAAACGGAGTCGCGCGTGAAAAGTGAAAATAAAGGCGATGACGCATCCAACAAATAAAAATTATAGACACGAGTATATAAAACATACCACTCAAACCTAGTAATAAATGACTTGTTGTAAAATACATTACATACAAACAAAAATATAATCACTTCTTCACGTCTTCAAAGACTGAAAGGCCACGTTCAGCTTTTTCATTTGGCTTAATGATAGAATTGAGATTTAAATATAGTGACGGATTGCTAACCCATCGCCTAAAGGAGGCATCCCAAGTATATAAGCCTATCCCTTAGGTAGTCGCCTTTTACGACATCCATGGGAAAGAAAAGGAGTGGTCCTATTCTTTTTTCTATTGATGCCGGAGACCACACGGATAAGTGTAATACTGATAAATGATAACCACAGGTGTAAGATAGACGTAAAAAAATGGTTACTTACATGTATTATTTATATTGATTATAATGGTATTATCTGGATACAAGTAATACAGCCGCGCCTGTCTTTACTTACACGTGGGTAAGAAGGCCATTGGGCCGAAAAATAACATTAGTCACTTTAACGCGATTACCGCCCAGTATCGTGTTTGCTTCGGTAAATACAGCCCGGGGTTTGAGTGGGTAGTTATATAATGACAAAATATATCTTCCATGCTCGTCTGGTTGCGAAAAAAAATCACATTGTGTCAGCTTCTTTCTTTCCATGCAGATTGTAAAAGTCCATCAAGCAAGGGCAAGGCTAATAAACTTGGGATTCTTCTTTTAGGCGATGGGCTAGCCACCTGTCACTATTTGAATCTCTTCTGTTTGAATTCTGAATGTGGCCTTTCGCCGTCTTTTCAAGACTGTTAGCTCTGTTTACACCGGAAGCGAAATAGACGTGGCTATATGTATGCATGAGAGGTTACTAGCAACTCGCCTAAAAGGAGAATCCCAAGTTCATTAGTGTTACTATATATTAGGTGCTTCGGTTTGACGGCCTCTGCGGCGCAGCGGTAGTACCTACGCATGTCTGTGACACCGGAGGTCCCGGGTTCGAATCCCAGCCAGGGCATGATGAGAAAAGAACTTTTTCTGATTGACTTGGGTCTTGGATGTTTATCTATATAAGTATTTATTATAAAATACAGTATCGTTGAGTTAGTATCTCGTCACACAAGTTTCGAACTTACTTCGAGGCTAACTCAATCTGTGTAATTTGTCCCGTATATATTTATTTATTATTTATTAATTAGGCTTCCTCAGCTACTTAATCTTGCTATCGTGATGACCAAACCTTTATTGTTTTTACTTTTATATAGCTCTGTAAATAAAGAGTACGAGTGCAGTGTAATATATATATTTATATTCGGTATTAACTAATGATTATCTAATTTCACCACAGACCGATCTGAACAATACATTATTACAGGTACAGCTGACAAAGGCCATTCTATTTTATAGATATTGTACAGATTTGAGGATTTTCATGTTTGCTTTTAATATAATTGTGTTCAGTTCAGCCCGGGATTACTGAGGATTACCGAGCGCCCGTTCAAATTGAATTGTAATATGCTACCGTTATTAATAACTTGCAAACTGATAGGGCTGCTCTAAATACTCTTACTATTGTAGCGTGATAGGTATGTTAACTATTACTTTTATCGACTTGGTAAAAAACCGCGAATTAATTGATTTTAAACTTTATTTATTTATTTAAACTTTATTGCACAAAAACAAAAATGTACAAAAGGCGGACCTTATGCCGTTTGGCATTCTCTACCAGTCAACCAGCTGACCAAACAGAAAAAACTTTCGCAACTTTCTAACCTAAACGAACGTATCTTGATCAAATAAAGGACGTCCTGGCAAAGGGTCAAGTCAAGAGTACCCGTAACCGTCGAGCTTGCATGAAGAGATTTTTGAATGTGGATGAAGCGAAGGAAGTATGCAGAGATCGTGACAAGTGGAAAGATGTAGTCTCTGCCTACCCCTCCGGGAAAGAGGCGTGATTTTATGTATGTAGTATGTAAACTTTCACGTTGCATTATAAAATTTATAAATAATATTTGCAATCACGTAAGAAGTCCAAAATAAAATACGGGTAGTAGTCAGTCATACAGTCGGCTTCCTTTCAGAACTGTGTTTCAGACAAATGCAAGCTATACAAATTTGTGCATCTTGAAGGTTTATGGAGCAAATAAATAATAATAACACCTAATAAATATTTATTTTACATGTTCATCTAAATCTAATGACTGTTTTGTATTTTGTCATATTTCTTTTTTATGTGCAATAAACAGTTTACAAACAAACAAACATATCAGGACAAATTAAACCGATTAAGTTAGCCTTAAAATAAGTTCGAGACTTGTGTTATGAGAAATGACTGGGCCATGTGGATAGTGGAATAGAAATATTAATTGTAAGAAGTCACAAGGGTAAATAAGTAACAATAAATATACACAAAACGGTCAGTTAAAACTAATCGCACTGTCGAATGCCTTCTCAGTTTGCTAATTATAGACATGAAACCTGGCATTAACCAATTAAATCATTGGGAAATCGATGTCAATCACCAAAATATGTTGAACAAATTAATATCCTATTGCGGCCGTTATGTCTCAACCCTATCACCCGCAGCCCTACCGCGCGTGCCGTATACAATTTTTTGTACAAATTTTGAAGCGCCCCTTTCCACGAATCAGCCAAATTTGTACAATAACTATCCGCCTGGGAATCGACACAATAGTCTATTGTTTAAATCTTTCTTGCATTCTGAAGTCGAATCGGAACATGTTCGACAGGACCTGGATTATTTTTGAATGCGTGTGACTTTAGAAATTACTAACATACACACTTTAATCCCTTACGGGGAAGACAGAGTCAATGGTCTCGCAAACTGTAAGTAGTATAAGCCATACAGTTGAACATTGGCATTTCAGTGTTTGCGTTAAAATATTGCATCATTAGTTGTTTCTGACTCAGTCGTGAGAGAGTAAATAATCTCTGTATGTAATCTGCTGCAAATATATATAGCTATGCCCGCGACTTCGTCCGCGTGGAATGGTTATTTTGGGCATCATTGAAGCCCTCAAAGGATGAATAATTTTCCCCGTTTCTTTTTTCACATTTACCATTATTTCTTCGCTCCTAAAAGTTGCAGCATGGTGTTATATACCCCAAAGCCTTCCTCGGTAAATGGTCTATTCAACACAAAAAGAGTTCAATTCGAACAAGTAGTTCCTGAGATTAGCGCGTTCAAACAAACAAACTCTTCAGCTTTATAATATTAGTATAGATAGATACAAAGAAAGTACGATTCCAAATAAATAAATAAAGCACTCGTAACGACATACAATCGTGGCACGCAGACATGGGTGGATAAAATGACCGCTCATAAAAATGTATGAGACGCCACCAGATGCGCACCTAACAAGAGTTCGCGTTGTTATTCCGCTCCAACAGTAATTGTGACGGATGGACCAACATACTTACAAAATGGGGTTGCCAGCTTGAATAAATATGTATAATAAAACACTGGCCGAGGTGTTTTACGGTAGATAAGCGTCTAACGTTATTAAAACTATTTCTTAGAGTATGTACAGCCGCTCTCAGTCCACTTCGAGTCGTAGATAGTTTAAAAAGTTTGTCAGTTTTTTAAGTTACTTATTAAGGTTACTTAACATACATACATATAGTCACGTCTATATCCCTTGCGGGGAAGACAGAGCCAACAGTCTTGAAAAGACTGAATGGTCACGTTCAGCTATTTGGCTTAATGATAGAATTGAGATTCAAATAGTGACAGGTTGCTAGCCCATCGTCTAACTAAGAGTCGCCTTTTACGACATCCATGGGAAAGAGATGGAGTGGTCCTATTCTTTTTTGTATTGGTGCCGGGAACCACACGGTTACTTAACATCACTGAACGAATTAAGATAAATCGGTAAAACTTCACAGTAATTCTGCTTTTATTATACCTACCTACCTTTGTTACATCTCAAAAACACAAAATAAGCGTCCTGAATCTATACGTTAATTATAAAATAATAAGAAAAAAGTTCGTTTCTCATGCCCTTTAAAAAATTTGATTTTAGGAATTTCTGTCTGTATATACTTGCGTACTCGCATTACTTATGGAATAATTATTACTCAGATTTGAATGCTCTCTGATTACCAAAAAATTCTTCTCTACTTCCGGAAAAAATCGCGAGCAATATCTGGTCATCCATATGGGAGTATTCTATAAAAACATGATGAGAGACGTGGATAAAGCGAAATAAGTACCTAAGCAGGGATCGCGGCAAGTAGAAAAACATCATGGTCACGGAACTAGGTCTGTGACTGCGGGCAAGCTGGAGGTACCCAGGGTAAGTAATTACTATGGCGATAGAACATTAAAAAAACGCTTGCCCTACTTACTGAATAGTTTGCCCGCAGACATTAGATCTGTATGTGGGACCAACGCATTAATTAAAAAAACTCAAAAAAAATTACTTCTCAAATTCTATAGAAGTATGTAGGTAAGCTTAAAACTAAATTGTTACCTACACGTTATAGATATATAGCTTTATTTATTGTGTTAAATTAGTAACTTTAAATGAGACTGACCGCAGTCAAACTGTGAAAACAGTTTTGCGGAATATTGTTTTAAGTTCATAATGAATATTGTGTAATAAATAAATAAATAAAATAATACCCCTTCAAAAAAGACAGTTTTATGTAGGTATGTTGGAGAGTCGTAAGGAATAAATGTGCGGTTGTTTTAGGTAGGTCACCATAAACAAAGGATAAGGCTGTTTATATTTCGTTGGCACGTAAATAACTATAGGTACTTATACACACATTTGGTTTTGTTTCGTTGACCCTTGCTAAATATACGATCGACTGAATCGAAAATCGCGCGCTCGCGCATTCGATTGTCGATTTAGTAGTTCCTCAGGCTGATTATTCGAATAACAATCGACAAACTACTAATTTAATTACTATCCATAACTATACTACTATCTCTATACTCATCGCATATCAGCTAATATTCGTGTGCGTTAGGCGGCGTATTTTTCTGATTTGCGTGTGCTTGTGAATGTTAATATAGCATGTTGTTGTTGATATGAAATGAAACAGAAGACAAATAATCAAGGATTTTTTTTTTGCTAAATAAAGTAAATGATATTGAGTCTACTGATACGAGTCTGATCTGAACTCTGAATATTCATGCATGACTTTACAAACGATTTCAACGCGAAATATTACCATTTGTTTTTAAAATGTAAATCATATGATTAATCCACGCACACATTATTACAACCCACAGTGTTACAACCCTATTGAATTGACAGGAAACAGGATATTTTATTCTGATTGGTTGATAAATACTTTGTTCTGATTGATTATCGTGAAAATAAGAACATCCGGCGAAAATTTAAAAAATAGAAGTCAAATTTGTTTTACGTAAGAGTATTTTAATGAAACAAAAGAATATGTTAAAAGAGTGTTAATAAATATTGTTTTTGTTATTATTTTTGATTTATTACGTAGTGTAAAATGCTTCATTTATAAGCTGTTGAAATTGAAACAGCCGATTGTATTTTACCTATCCACTCATCCATCCCTGCGCACCCCGCGCCTACCGTTTCATTTTGAACTTTGAACGTAAAGTAAATATTATTATATTTCGTTAGTCCGTTTATTGTTTAAGAGCGAAGGTCACGCGCGTGGGCTAAGACCACTTAAAACAATGCCTAAAAAATCGTTAGTGTGGGAATTTTTTGATAAAATTAAAGAAGGGTACATTGAAAAAGTTAAGTGTAAACTGTGTTCGCATTCTGTAATATACCATAAAAATACAACTAATTTAAAGGATCACTTAAAAAGAAAACATCCGATTCAACTGGCCGAGTATGAACAGGAAATTAGACCGCAAGAAAATACAGCTCCAGTAAGCGCTCCCGCACCCCGGCAGTCAGCTACTTTAGACTCGGAAACACCGAATGTGTCCTCGCCACCAGCCCCACCAGCAGCAAAAAGAGCGCCACAATTGAGATTGTACGCGGCGACGAGTAGCAAGGTAGATAGAGAAGTTTTTGATAAGGGCTTAATCCGGATGATAGCTACTGACTATCAGCCTTTGTCTATCGTAGAAAACAAAGGTTTTAAAGAGTTTGTCAAAATGCTCCAGCCGAATTATGAACTGCCTTGTAGA
Organism: Amyelois transitella; assembly: GCF_032362555.1. Classification (NCBI taxonomy): domain Eukaryota; kingdom Metazoa; phylum Arthropoda; class Insecta; order Lepidoptera; family Pyralidae; genus Amyelois; species Amyelois transitella. The sequence continues at coordinate 1,809,661 of NC_083519.1, read as the reverse complement.
AAGACTGTTTCAGAAAAGTTGTTGCCTAATGAACACCAAAAAAATAATAAAACTCTATGTAACACGATAGACAATATCTCCCACTTGTCTATAACTAGCGATATGTGGACTTCTGACAGCAATAAGAGTTACATAACAATCACCGGCCATTTCATCTGGGAATACGAATTAAAAAGCTGTGTTCTCGGGACTGAAGAAGTTACTGTCAATCACACTGCTATAAACATTGGGGAAGCTATATTAAAAATATTAGCCAAATTCCCCGGATCTCTCAGCAAAATCTCGGTGGTCGTGACAGATAATGCAAGTAATGTGAAAAAAGCAGTTACCGATCATTTAAGAAAAATTCATCACCCTTGCGTAGCACACACTCTGAATCTGTCTGTCCAGGAATCCATCACTAAATTCACGGAACTCCAAACTGTATTAAATAAATGTCGTGCATTACACGCTCATTTCAAACATAGCAACGTCGCAAGCTACAAATTAAAAGAAACGCAGGAGCAAATGGGATTACCAATATTAAAACTTAAAAAAGACATGCCTACTCGTTGGAATTCCATTTTGTTTATGATAGAACGATTTTCAGAAGTAAAAATTCCCCTAACTGCGTCACTAATTTCATTAATAAATGCACCCGAAAATCTCGAAGCCAGTGAATGGGCAATAATAGATGACATCATACCGATTCTTAAACCTGTCCACAAAATTACTGAAGAATTGTCAGGCGAAAACTATCCTACTCTGTCGAGAGTAATTCCTTTAGTAAGAGGATTGCAATTTCTATTGTTAGCCAAAAATTCGACAACTGACATCGGAACTAGTTTAAAAAACAGCCTTTTAGAAGTTTTGGGCAGAAGACTAGGTAACTCTGAAACTCATAAATCAATAGCTCTTAGTACCCTTTTGGATCCAAGATTCAAAAAAACTGGGTTTGGATTACCAGAAAATGCGGCAAACGTTGAAAAATGGCTCACTGAACAACTAGCAAATCAAATTGGAAACTCAAATTCGATCGCGGAAACTGTTGAGCACCATGTATCAATCGGAGCCGAATCAAACAATGATGAGGATGATCTGTGGAAATTCTTTGACCAAAAAGCATTATCACAAAACTCATCGACGACACCTACTTCTTCAGCTACCTTACAAATAAAACAGTATTTAGAAATGCCTTTAATTAACCGAAAAGAGGACCCTTTACGTTTTTGGGAAACACATTGTAAAACTTATCCAATTTTATCACAGTTAGCTATCAAGTATCTGTGCATACCTGCCACGTCCGTACCTTCCGAACGCGTCTTTTCTAAGGCTGGTATGCTATGTAACCAAAGACGAAATAGACTGGCAGCAAAAAGACTAGACGAGATAATATTTTTAAATAAAAATTTAGACCTACTTTAAACTAAATTAACAAAACTCATTTTGATGTGTATTTTATTGATTATAGGTAGATTTTCATTTAAGTAACTATTTTAAGTATTAATAGATATATTTTGTATTTATTTATTTGTTTTCTTTCCTAATTGTTGTAGTTTTGTTGCATTTGTTTCACCCTTGAGTTTTGTATTCATTCTTATCTTGCCGGATGACTGGAAGAGATCCCTTCATGGGATATGTACGCCGTTGCTTTGTCTTTTCTGTATTATATCTATTTTTATCTGTCTTTATGCAATGAAGAAATATTTTTTTTGTTTACTGTTAATAAGTAAGTAAATGTAAGATTTTGTTTTTGTTTAACTATATATTTTTTGTTGATTCTATTATTTTTTGACATTTTTGTTAGCTACTTACTTTGTTGATTTAGGAAAAGCATTTAAATTTTGTTTTATAATTGTATAACATAAAACCTACCTAGTGAAGTTTATACTAAAAAGTATCTCAGTTTTGATTGATCTCATACCTACTTTAAGATTACCTAGTTTAATATTATGAAACAAAAACGATTACGGTGAACTCGGGTAACTTTGGTCTTTTTTAAGGTAACATTGCCCCACGTATTTTTCGTTATTTTTCCCTTCAAGTACCTACTTTAATGATTATTTTTCTTTTGTATTTTATATCTTCTTCTTCTTCTTCTTAGCCTTCTTCTATCAGCATTCTGATGTAGGCCTCCTTCATCTCCTTCCATTCTTCTCTATTTTGGGCAGTAAGAGTCCAATTGCTGCCCGCCACCTGCTTGATGTCGTCTTTCCATCTCATTTGTGGCCTTCCCCTGGGTCGCTTTTGGTCCCAAGGTCTCCAGTCTAGCAATCTTTTGCACCAAGATTCAGACTTCCTGGCAATATGACCAGCCCACTCCCACTTGAGCTTCGCAACTCTTCTGCCGACATCCGTGACTTTGCTGCGCCGTCTTAGGTCCTTATTGGTCACACGGTCTTTCAGACAGACGCCTACAATTTTCCGCTCCATATGCCTTTGTGCCACCCCAAGCTTGTGTATCACTTCTTGGGTAGTCACCCAGGTTTCGGCGCCATATGTCAGGACGGGTAGTATGCACTGGTCGAAAATTTGGGCTTTTTGTTGTGACGTCAGGTTCATGTTAAAAACATATTCAAGCTTGGAGTAGGCTGCCCACCCCAGTCTTATTCGTCTGTCGATTTCGTTACACTGGTTCTCTTTGCCTATTTTAATTTCTTGACCCAAGTACACATACTTTTGGACTTGCTCAATTTCTGTCCCTCCTACTTCAATCCTGATGTTGTTTTGTTGTTCGGATGTCATAACTTTGGTCTTATCGAGGTTCATCTCCAGTCCTACTCGTAATGATGTGTTGTGTAGGTCCTCGATCATCTCTTGTAGTTCAGTAGGGTTGTCAGCAAATAAGACTATGTCGTCCGCGAATCGAAGGTTGGTTAAACGTGCACCTGATATGGAAATACCTCGTTTTTGCCAATTCAGTTTTTTAAATACGTCCTCGACAACCAGCGTAAACAATTTAGGCGATAGGTTATCCCCTGTCTTACTCCCCTTTTGATGTTAATAGGGTTTGTCATCTGCGGTATTGACACTTTCATTTTAGCGTTTTGGTAAACTCTGGCGATCAGCTGGTTGTATCTATGATCAACTCTTGCGTTCCTTAGCGAGTTATGTACGGCCCAAGTTTCCACGCTGTCGAACGCCTTTTTGTAGTCAATGAATGCCAACCACAGTGGCATTTGATACTCGGTAGTTTTCTCGATGAGGACTCTCATTGCCAGAATGTGCTCTATTGTGCTGTATCCCGCTCTAAAGCCTGCTTGCTCGATTGGTTGGTAGAAGTCCAGTTTAGGTGTTATCCTGGTGGTGATAATCTTGGAGAAGAGCTTGTAGGTTTGTGATAGCAGACTTATGGGTCTATAATTATTCAAGTCCGTCTTGCATCCTTTCTTGTACAGTATAATTACCACAGCGCTATTCCAATCTTCCGGTAGATCTCCTGAATGTAGGCATCTGTTGAAGAGAACTATTAGGGCATCCAAGAGTTTTTCTCCGCCTTCCTTGAGCATTTCGGGCAGTATCCCGTCTTCGCCACTCGCTTTTCCATTTTTAAGTTTGGAAAGAGCAAACATTACTTCCTCTTTCGTTATTTCAGGAATATCTTCTGATCCTACATTTCTAATAGTTAAGCGGTTGGTGTGGTCTGGTTCTTTAGTTTTTTGAGCGTAGAGGTTGGAGTAGTAGTGTTCTATCACCTTAAGCACTTGCAATCTGTCCACAATCAAGTTCCCATCTTTGGTTTTTAGTTTGGCGATAACTTGGCAGCCGGGCTCGAGTTGCTTCCTAAACACTTTTGGTCCCCTGTGTCGTTCTATTATGGCCCTTACTTTCCTTTCCTTGTACTCCCTGATGTCTTTCTCCACTTTTGATCGTACAAGTTTGAACAGGTCTTTGTACTTATTGCTATTCCTGACCATTTCCCTTCTTTTTTGTAGTAGCGCTTTAGTTTCCTCTGATAGCTTGTTGTGCGAATTTGGTTTTCTTTTAGCTATTTCTGTTGCTGCATTTATCATGGTCTTACTTAGGTGGCTGTTCAGTTCGTCTATGGTCAATGCTTCGAGAGGTTTGTCAGGGATGGATTTTTCGAGCAGGGCTCTATATTGTTCAGCGTTTATTTTCAGGCTAACAGTATCGATCTTGTTAGAATTTGCCTTTTTTAGGGACGTGTATCGTGCCAGTTTTGCATTGATGTATAATGTGGCTCTAACCAGACGGTGGTCACTACGGGTATTAAATTTATTCAACACACTGACATCCTGTACTATATACCTGTGAGAACTAAAAATGTAGTCTATCTCGTTCTTGTGTCGTCCGCCTGGGGAAAGCCAAGTCCATTTCCTTTCTGGTCTTTTCTCATAATAGGAGCTTAGGTGGTATAATTTATGACACTGAAGAAAGCTGACAAGAACCCTACCTCTAGGATTACGGTCTCCAAATCCAAATCTTCCCATGAATGTTTCCGACAGTTCTTCTCTTTTCCCTACTTTGGCATTAAAATCACCAATGAGGAAGGTGTATGTGGTTTTCCTGATTTGAAAAGCTTTTTCAATATCCTCATACAGTGTGTGTATTTCGGCGTCAGGGGCTGTACTTGTCGGTGCGTAGACTTGCACCAACTTGATGGTGATTTTCTTGGATAGGCTCATAATAACATACACTACTCTTTCGGATGTTGATCCTGTTGATACTATCTGTTCCTCAAGACTTTTGTGTATCAAAATCCCTACGCCGTGTTCTTTCTTCCCATTGTCTCTGCCTCGATAGTAGAGGGTATGTCCTGCTTTTAGTTTTAAACATTCTTCGCCCGGTCGCCTGACCTCTGACAGACCTAGGATATGCCAGTTTATCTTGTCTAGTTCTTGGTGCAATTCCTCCATACTTCCTTCGGTGTTCAAGGTCCTTGCATTGTATGTTCCGATACATAGTTTGGTTCCTTTGTCGATATTTTTGTTTTTCTTTCGGCAGTTTGAATACTCCCAGGGATTCTTAGCACCCCTGGACTGGCAAGAACTCATGCTCCTGCCTTTGCTGAGTGTCGCCTCTCCGCTGGGAACTCGGGGCCATTTCTGTGTCTGTACTTCCATTTTGAGTTTGAAGGGTTTAGGCTTTTAACTCACCCGCCTGCCCAGGACGTCCCGGTGAGTGAGATGTAGTCCAGCTGACTAGGACTGTGGGCGCTACCGTTGGCCTTATTTGTCGGCTCTTCCGCTACCTGCCCAGTTTCTTGCTCGTCGCAAATGTCAAATAAAGCGATTCTTCAAAAGTTACTTTCAGGTAGCTTCTTTGGACATTTTGGCGTTGTTTTGTAAGATATTCACCAAATGTTCCGTGTTTGTTTCCTAAGGATTTGTAGGATAAAGGGCATTAAAATACATGCAAAGTAACGTAAGTGTGTATAATAAGAATTTGATTAAATACCTATGAATTTTTCAAAAAAGTTAAATCTACAGAAGAGTAAGTTGTGTAAACATTAATAACACCCCTAACATTATTGCAAAGATGTGTGACGAGTATGAACTGTTTGAGTTTTTGGAAAGTGATTTCAACGAATCCAGAATGGCAAATAAAAAGAAACGTTTAAGGAACAGAGAAAATAATGATCCTTTTGACTTAGATGAAAATGCTTTCATCAAGGAGTACAGGTATGTAAATGTTCACATATCAACCGCCTTATGCTCTATTATAAAGAAAGATCTATCTCTCTCTTCTCAACAACATGATAACATAATTACTCGTATCTTACTTGTCTAGGTTAACCGCAGACTTGGTGCACAAACTTTGTGAAGAGCTGGAGCCAATAATGGCAAAAAGCTCTAAAAGAGCAACTGATTTAAGCATAGAAGCAAAGGTCAATCAAGTTCCATAAAGTACATTATTTTAATAGTAATCCTCTCTTATACAAATATATAAAATTCCCACAGACTTATGAAAGTCGTCAGTTAAAAAGATTAAGGCACGCTTATATTTACTTAGCTAATTTTATTTATATTATATCAATAATTAAGTTTGATAACAATATGCCTTTTTTGCCTGCAGATTTTTCAATAAATTTGGTATCCCTGGTGTGATTGGATGTATTGATTGTACCCATGTTCGCATAGTAATTTCAAATTTTTCTTATTATTTTTTTTTCAGATTTGTGATGCGGATCAACAAATTCTAAGTGTTGATGCGAGTCATCCAGGGTCATTTCATGACTCATTTATATGGAGCCACCATCCTGTACGTTACCATTTGGAAAATTTAGGGTCTGAAGCAACATGGCTTTTAGGTAAGAAAACCTTTGTTGGTGAACTTATTATAGCAAATAATATGAACAACATTGTTTGAAAGATATATTTTTAACACACTTTCAATTAAAACTAGACCAATTAAAAACATGAAATAAAATTTTAAAAGTCAAAAATATTTGTAGGATACAATTTTAAAATAAAAATGTATCATTAAATTTATATAAAATATGAATGTTCAAATAAAATAAAAAAATAACAGAGTTATAATGTTTATTTCCAGGTGACTCTGGGTACTCACAACGAAGAACGATGATGACACCTATTTTGGATGCAGAACCGTCTGGTTATATGTGCTTCCGGTGTGTCTACACCGGAAGCATATTATACACAAAAACATGTAAAGGCTAGGAATGTGATAGAAAGAACTATAGGTCTTCTCAAAGCACGTTTCCGGTGTCTCTTGTGCCACAGGGTGTTGCATTATCAACCACAGGTTGCTGGCTTCATTACAAATGCTTGTGTAATATTGCACAATATTTGTAATGAAAACAACTTGCCTGAAGTAAGGTTGACAGAAGAAGAGCAAGCAAGGGAAGTTGCACAACAACCACCAGTGGAAGCTCTTCATGAACCAGCTGGGCAACACAACATTGAGCTTCAACGTGGTATATCTACACGGCGGGATCTTGTGGCACGCCTCTGGGCTCTTCGCCGTACCTGAAAATCAAAAAATAGAATTTTATTGCAGATTTTTATTCAATAATATTTCGTTTTTAAGAGTAAGTTATAAGTAGCTATGCAGGTAGTTTATGAACAATAATCTTTTTCATTTAATATTCATCAAAGTAATATAGTTTTTTTATTGTTATTAAATTAAATTGAATACCAATATTTTATTATGTAAAAGCATAAAAGTACTTATTCAATAAGTAAATGTATATATATATATATAATAAGTAAATGTAAATGTTATGTTATGTTAAGTAAAAGAATTTTACATGAATAATTTAATTTGTAAATTTAATTTTGCTTAGTAATCATCTTTCTTTTTTCTTTTTACAAAGTAGTTCTAGTTTTAATTTTGCTCATTCCAAAATGACATATTTTAAAATAACTTAATAATTATAATAAAAATTAAATAAAACATTTTTTTATTTTAAATATATACAAAACATTCTGTAAATTTGCAGAAAAGTGAATATCTCAAAGAACACTTCAAGTTATTAATGGATTAGCTATACTAATATTATTAAGAGAAATGATTGACATTTTGAAATGGTTTACTGGACCAATTTTGATGAATTTGGCACATTGAATAAATTAATTATTGCTCACCTTCTTCTAATTATAGCCACTAATTCACGGAAGAGACAAATAGCTTCTTGAAGTATTAAACTATTTGCAGCTTCAGTAGCAGCCCTCTGTCGTGCAGCTTCAACTATTTGCACCCTTGCTTCTGCAGCTGTTAAATGAGCACGTCGGCGCCGTCGCCTAGGTTGTGGCGGAGCTTCAGCCTGTACCACACTAGGTACTTCGACGCCGACAGCCTCATCAAAGACAGCTGCTGCGTGGCTTTGTAAAGGATCTGATGATGCAGTAGTAATTTTTACATCTGCAGGTAGAGAATCTGCCTCGATAGAACTAACAGTTTGAGATACCTGAAAATAACAATTGAAATATTCATTCATACAATCACATTCTTATACCATAGGAGTAGACAGAGCTTACAGTCTCAAGAAGACTTAAAGCATTGAATTATTCATTTATCTAATCACATTCTATGACCATAGGAGAGTAGACAGAGCCAACAGTCTCAAAAGGGCTGAGCCATGCTCAGCTGTATGGCTTTGTAATGTAATCAAATTGTTAAATTTATTATACAAAATACAATCAGTATGGTATATAATTCATCATCACTAGGCTACTATGATATAGTCTATTCACTTAGTTTTATGTACTAGGCGCCTATGACAACACATTTTGAGATCACGATGCCTTAGTCAATAAATATTAATGTTTTATCTCAATCTAGTAATAATGAAATTGAATACATACACTAGAAGGAACTTCTAACCATTCTTCTGTAATGGATTTCGACTTCAATACCTCGAATGCCAGAGGGGCCAGCTTCAGGTCTCATATCATCCTAAAAATAAATGGTTTCATTAATACATATATAACATAACATATATTTTTTGTATTAATTATAATTTGTAGGCTTTAATGTATTTAAGGGATCTTACCTGCAATGGGTTCACCTGCACCGCTGGTAAACCCATGCCATATTCCTCACCAAGGATACTTAAAAATTTTATGTCAATTTCTGTTAGCTCTTCCCCACTTGGCGGGCCCCCTCCTGTCCTGCTGACGCTCTCTCGAATTGTTCTATTTTTACGTTTTATTTTGGCCTTCAGGTCCACCCAGTACTAAAACAGTTAAAGAACATTTAGGTATAGTTTAAAACTGAGACAATGTAATTAAAAGAGAAAACTCATGGATTGAGTGCCTGTAGGTCAACACACCAGGCAAACTGGTAGGGCTAGAGATTTTAAATATGCAGGTTTCACTAAATAAGGATTTCCGAAACTTACTGCAAAAGTGAAAATAAAGATTATTGATTTAAGCAGGTGAAGCTGGGAGTAGGATGAAGATGACTCTAAGAAATAAAGGAATCAATGTTTACATACCTTGGTATTATAAGTAAACACTTTCTACTTACGACATTATATAGTTTTCTTGTAAAATAAATAATAGCCTCAAAAGTTAAGAATATTAAAAATCACTGCGATCCGGCAAACTTCTAAAACTGTTGTGAGGTAAGGCGCGTCGACTTAAAAAGCCGTGACAAGTAAAAAAAGGATATTTCAAGTGGTTGCAGAACGGCTCTACACATTAAAAACATTATTTATGACTTAGGGACGAATTTAAAGTTATCGAAAACTTTCAAGTATCACTCAAGTATTCTAGCAGGTACCTACCTACCTACTTTAAATTTATGTGACAGGCCGATTCGTTCAAAACCATTTTAAACTAACATTTATTTAATTTATACAAATAAAAGTATTTTATAGCGTGCAACAATGCATTGCAATTCAGAAAAATTTAGGTTAACTTCATATTTAATTAAATTTATAAGTATTTGTTATCTTTAATTATATTATTATTGTATTATTATGGTATTATTATTTTTATTAGAGGTTTGAACGTTTCTTTATTGACATCTCCACATTGAGCCATAGACAAAATAACCGTTCATCATTCAGCTTAAACCGTTCACCTTATAAGACGTCATGGTAGGAGTTTTGAGCAGGCCTGCTAATAAACTGCCTTAATATTTGAACGGTTCTATAAAAGGTTGTGGTAAGCCTCTAGGTATCTTTTGCCTATTTATAATAGCAACACTGTAATACTCGTTTGGAAAAAGAGTGACAGTTTTTTATGTCAAATAAGTTTTGCAGTAAGTTTTGATTGAATTCGATTCGAACACCGATAAACTTTCTTTCTGTTTTTTACCGGTGCCTGTGTATTTACCTATTTGCACTTTGTTTTGTGCTGATAACTTGTCGTTTGGAATCTTCCGTTGAGTCGAGCTTTGTTCTTCCGGATATTCGTGTGATTTTATCATCTGAGATTGGACTCTGACTGTGTTTACTGTGTTGTGCAGATATTTTGAGATAGGACTCCTGTAAAAAGTACCTTATTATTTGAGATAGGAGTCCCAAGTTTGTGTTTGTTTTTGTGAAAGACAGATTTTACAACAAAAGTGCCACGATGTCTTCAGATAAACTTTGTTGCGTTCCTGGTTGTAAAGGCAGTGGAGGTATGTTTGAAATATTTTTGTTCCTGTATCAATCTGCCTCTTAATCTTGTGGTTTGATTCCTGGCAAGGCCACAATCGAAAATTATTACGTTTGCTGGATAGTCAAAAATATTATTAACAGTGATTTATCACTATAAAATTCTTTTCAACTGGGTTTAACAATCATCATACATACATACTACTCTGTCAAGAAAGTAGCGGGAAAAGATCAATAATACACAAACTGTTTGTTATTCATCCAAATTTATTTTATCACCTTCAAAATATGCTCCTTTAGAAACGATACACTTACGCCAACGAATAATCCAATCATCAAAACATTTTTTAAACGCTGTTTCCGGAATTGAGGTCAGTTCTCGCCGCGAATTCTCTTTTATGTCTTCTACCGATTGAAAACGGGTGCCACGAAGTGGTAATTTGAGTTTAGGAAAAAGAAAAAAGTCGGCTGGAGCCATATCTGGTGAATATGGTGGTTGCTCGATGGTATTTGTTGAGTGTTTGGTTAAAAATTCGTTCACAATGATGGCCTTGTGCGAAGGTGCATTATCATGGTGCAAAATCCAAGAATTTTCTTTCCACAAATCTGGCCTTTTTCGTCGGATTTGCTCTCTTAAACGCCGCATAACACTCAAATAATATTCCTTATTTACCGTTTGACCTTCCGGCAAGAATTCCGAGTGCACAACACCGCGATAGTCAAAGAAAACAGTCAACATGACTTTGACTTTCGACTTTGGCGTGGTTTTTTCGGTTTCGGTTCAGTTGGAAGGCGCCACTCCGAAGCTTGTTGACTAGTTTGCATGTCAAACTCGTAAACCCACGTCTCGTCACCAGTAACAATGCGTTTCATGAATGTTGGGTCGGAATTGACTCGTTCTAGCATGTCCTCAGCGACTCTCATGAGATTGAGTTTTTGAAAAAAATTCAGGTCTTTTGGGACTAGCCGAGCGGCAACATGTTTCATACCCAAATTATTAGTTAAAATGGTACGGATCAACTCGTGAGATACAGAAAGTTCGGTGGCTATCTCTCTCAAAGTTGAATGAGGATTTTCAGTCACTATTTCCTTCACTTTTGCGATGTTAACTTCAGTTGCAGACGTTGATGGCCTACCAGAGCGAGGCAAATCTTCCATCACATCTCGACCGCTTTTGAACGCTTTGTACCACTCATAAGCACGAGTTTTTGATAAAGTCGATTCACCGTAAGCCTTCTGTAACATTTTCAGTGACTCCGAACACGATATTCCATTGGCAATGCAAAATTTAAGACAAACTCTTTGTTCGATGTTTTTATCCATTATGAAATTAGCAATACACACTAGATATGATATAACTAAAAATAGCACTGTATTTAATGTAAACAACAGATGCAACTCAAACTCCGCGCCAAAATGGAAAACAGTTGTGCCAATCTAACAACAACAAAAATAACAAAAATTTGAATTTGGAACCATAAATAAATAATCCATTCCCGATACTTTTCTGACTGAATGTATAATCACGTCTATATCCCTTGCGGGGTAGACAGAGCCGACAGTCTTGTAAAGACTGATAGGCCACGTTCAGCTATTTGGCTTTAAGATAGAATTGAGATTCAAATAGTGACAGGTTGCAAGCCCATCGCCTTAAAAAGAATCATGATGATGAGAATATTATGAGATTTAATCCAATCAGGCCACATATAACTTTAAGAAAGTTAGTTGTGAAAACCTCCGGCGATGGGCGCATGGTTGCGAAAGTCTTTTCTAGTAAGATAGTTATACCAGAAGTGTTAACTTCCAAAAAATAATTGTATAAAAAAACTAAAAAACTACCCGTTTTATTGCAAATCGAACTAAAAAATAGAAAATAAATAATAGTTTAAAAAAAACTAAAAAACTACGCTTTTATTGCTAATCAAACTAAAAAATAGAAAATAAAAATTAATGACAAAGGAATTCAGTAGTAGCAAGTCGAACAATCAGTTATAGTCAGTTGTAGTAGTAATTACCTCGGATTAAAATTATAACAAAATTAAATTTATAAACAAAACAATTTAAATCAGAGTAAAAAGCGTGGGGTGCATTTTACTTCAGTTTTCATAACTCTCTTGTCATAAATATATGCTAATAGAATGATTTTAATATTTACTACATCAGGCACCCCACGCTTTTTACTCTGTTTTAAATTGTTTTGTTTATAAATTTAATTTTGTTATAATTTTAATCCGAGGTAATTACTACTACAACTGACTATAACTGATTGTTCGACTTGCTACTACTGAATTCCTTTGTCATTAATTTTTATTTTCTATTTTTTAGTTTGATTAGCAATAAAAGCGTAGTTTTTTAGTTTTTTTTAATTTGTTTCTATCGGAATGAAAAAAACTAAAAAATTGGCACAGAGATGGAATACACCTACATACAGACATACATATGGTCACGTCTATATCCTTTGCGGGGTAGACAGAACCAACAGTCTTGAAAAGACTGAATGGCCACGTTTAGCTATTTGGCTTAATGATAGAATACACCTACTTATTCTAAATTTAAAATCGGCCCAGTAGTTTTGTTCGTAAGCAGGTAATAGTTCGAATAATTTAAATTCCTAGTTTATTGTCCCTAGGAAAAATGAGCGTGGTTAAAGAGGAAGATAAGGCCCTTTTCACTGGATATGACTTCTACGAAGTATACAAGAGTTCAGAATTCCTGCAAGTGGAAGCTAACATCGAGTGGTTCCTGAACCAGGGTTACAAGTTGAGGCACCTCATGAAGAAAGTGGAACCCGGAAAAAACGTCGTGCTGAAAGGGATGTGGCTCGCGAAGAAGTAAGTAGGGTGATTGCGCTGGTTTTCGTCCAATTAGCGGAGTTGCTAGCTTTCAGACGTAAAAATAATATGATAAAGTATCCTTATTAAAATAGCTCATATTTGTTTATATACCTCATATAGTCTATTTTTGATAAAAATTAAGAAACTTTTCATTATAACTACATTGTTTTTTATATAAATAATTAAATGTTAAATAGCAGATTTCACTAGTTTTCGTCCAAAAAAGTTTGGTTTTCGCTCTGGTGTGATCTAGTTTCCGTCCAGTATGTAAAAAAGAGTAAAAGTGCAATGTTAAATAAAAACTGTTTTCTTAATCTTTTATTTAATCAACAAAAATATTTATTCTTCAGCAGTAGATTTCCTGCTTTTTTTATTTCCCCGAATCCATCTATAACAATTAATTTCATAGTTTAGTACCCACTAGAAAAACCTGTACGAATTAACAAGCAAATGTGTTAGAAGTAGATTCCACACTATTATGGACGAAAACTAATACAAAAAAATGCTGTTTATTTTTCGTCCATGCCATTTAAACATTTTTTTAAACAAGCAATACCGAGAAATTATTGGACGTTAACTAAATATCTTGTCAAATAGCCAATAAAGTTCATATCTTAAGAAAACACATATTTTTTTATAGGTCTGAAAAAGTAAAATGAACATTCCAAATATTTAGCTTGCTGTTTTAGTTTCCGTCCACGTGGACGGATACCAAATAATTGGTAAAATAGGCATGTCAGTATTCGTCCGCAAACTTTTACTAAGATTACTACAAAAACATTGTAAAATAACCTAAACATAATGTTAGTTATACTCTTAAATATCCTTACATGCCAAAATATTACTCAATCTATGTGAAATAGTCATAAAACCCACCACGGAGTGTTCCTGCACCAGCTATTTTTTTTTGGATCGGCAATGACGTCTACAAAACACGAACACATGCCAGCCACTGAGTTTAATTTTTTCGAAGTTTTCACTTGACAAATTGGATTTTGTGGTGGTTAGAACTGTTGCTTAAGTATGAAGGATCGTGACAAGATGCAACATGCGCGCATAGGTGCGTTTATATTCCTTTTATATGCGTTTAGAAGTTAAATGGACGAAAAGTAGAACTGGACGCCAAACCGACGCAATTACCCTACCTACTTTCTTTTTTGTCGAGTTAGTATCCTATAACACAAGTCTCAAGAGTTTGGGGCTAGCTCAATCTGTGTTATTTGTCCCATTTCTATTTATATTTTTTCTTCGCGTGTGTAAGTAGCCAGTATTAGATTTGTCACCACGCTGGGCAGGTGAGTTGGTAACCGCAGTGTCTATTGATTCTGGACCATATCATATCAGCGTAGGAGGCGCTGCTGTCCACCTCCCGCTTAATCCCTTAATCGCCTCTTACGATACCAGCCGGAGGATATGGGGTGACGCTGTTCTACTCTGCCGGCGCCACACGGCACCTAATGTATCCATACTTATTATGATTGCAAAAATTTGTTTGTTTGTACTGTTCCGATCTACATGGAATTTTGCATACCTACATTAAGTACGGAAAAGAACAAAGGGTACATTTTCTGCGCTCGTAAGTTAGATTTTTATAAAAAAAATAGGTATAATATCGTAGAGTCCCATATTACACGTCTTGAAGTTCCTTGGCGCTATTTCAATCTGTCACAAATTTGATGTGATTTGTTTCTCATGCAAATTATTATTTTCAATTGCAGCTCACCGTTAATCGTAAAGCGAACAGGACTGAAAGTACCTGTCGAAATCTTCGAATTCACCCAAAACAGGCTCACGGGGTTGGTCGCGGCGTTCGTATTCGAAAACCGCCTGAAATTCCCCAAAATCGAGAGCGAAGAAGCCAAACTACTTGGCCTTAAATGGAACAACGAAGACACTGAACAATGCAGGCTGTACCTCTCAGCGGTAACTGGTTCAGAACACTTTGATCATCTGTTCTCATTCTGGCCACTCATTTGCGCCTTAAGAAAACTTCAACTAAAGAAAATTGACGAGAACTCGGTGATAAAAATTGCTAAAAAGAAGAACAGAGATGAGGAACGAATGGCTCTCTTGTTGAAGACAAATTATCAGGAGGCAATGCGGCTGTGGCTCAAGTTTCCTGGAGCATCTCCGTTAGAGGCTTCACTGGCCGTAATTTCCTCTGAAAAATTGAGAGAAGTCTTCTCTAACGAGTGAAAGATGCTTCTTTCATTTCAAACGGCTTCAAATTTTTCTTAATAAGTAATTCTTCGAACTCATTTTTTTATCATTCGAAATCAAGTTTTAACGTTATCTTTTGTATTATTGCTAACTGAACAGTTAGTTATTCATTTCATAATGTAAACTTTTTAATAACAAAGTTTTAATTATTGTTTAGTGTAAACAAACTCTTAATTATAGGCTGGCACAAGGCTCGTATTGTTTATTATAACGATGTGTCAAAATATTAAACAAACCACAAACTTTTAAAAATAACCTGTTTCTCACGAATTCTCAGGCATAAAATGTAGCCTAGTTTTGACCTCTGGGCGAACTTTATTCAAATAAAATTTTTATATAAATCGGTTTAGTGGATTATTTCGAAGAATACCTACCTCATACATACCTCCGGGGATTTTTATGTATTTATGTAATGTGCGTGTGCTCTGAGGGCCACTCTCTCGAATTTCTTTGAAAACATGTTCAGGATTTAGTGAAGATTCCCAAAGAATTGTGAAAGTTGGAACCAGATTTTGTGAAAATCAAATAAGGGAATTATGGGCTTTAAAGTTGGACCCTCAATCCGCACATAGAGGATTGAGGGTCCACTTGTACCGGATAAACTAAGGGCACTAAAGAAAAAGTCTTTACGCCAAAATGTAAGATAATGCCAAGCAAAAATTGCGGACACAAGAAATTACAAGAAAAACATTGTATTATTTTCCATACCTGCGTTCAAAATGGACCCTCACGTGGAAAGATTATTACGCTTATAATAACAAAACCATTAACTTTTGGCTACTCTTTGAAACCCTATATTATAGTATATAAATTGTGACATTTTGTGAAAGAAATAACAGATCACGATATCATGTTGGTTAAAAATTATCACCTAGTTAAAATTCGGACCCTCAGTCGTCCACTTTTTGGTTTTCGTTTTGTTTCGCTTAACGTATAATAGCTAACAAAAACACAAAATTGTCTCCTTTTGTGGAAAAAAATGTGCAACAAATTGATATAATTTGTTAATAATAATAATTACGTTAAAACAACAAATTTTAATTTACACTGAATTGACTATTAATGTATGTGGGTAGGGTGACATTAATTTTGTTTTTGCCCACCTTTAATTTTTAATGTAGGTAGTGTTAATTCTGAGTGATGTTTTTGTGTTGCACAATAGTCGCTTTTAGTTTAGTAAGCAATATCGTTTATGTGAGTGCATCGGAAGTGATTGGTGATAAAAAAGGCCAAGTTAGTTAAAGTACTTAATGAGGACTCCGTTTTTTCAGATAAGCCTTCATTAGTTGAAAATTGGAGAGGAGAAGGTACAGATGACGATACAGCTACTAAAATACTTAAACAAATTAAACATATGCAAAACGGTAACTTATGTTCTACTGTTGAAGTTAATAATAGACAAACAAAAATTATAAATACGTGCGGACTAGATTCAACATTTTTTCTTTTGTGTTTCGGTTATATTCAAAATCAATATATACATGATTTGATTAACATGTTCAGCTCTGAATTAATCTCAATGTACATTAAATGTTTGGCAGGTACAACAATAAGTTACGATCCATACAAAATCCGAGCAGATTTAGCACTCAAACATTACTTTAAAGAATCTTTACTAAAATTAAATAACGACGTCGTTATTGTTGATTGCCAAAGTAATGTGGCAAGTTTTCATGAAACTGTTCTTTTGAATCATTTTTATAGTGCCTTATTTTCAAAACGATGTGTTAACGAGTTTTGTACATCGATTTCAATTGAAAGACAATTTGCTTTCTTACCACTCAATTTGGATATGTTATCCGTTTTTGGGATTGAGTCTTTGGAGGACGCGATTTGTTTTGACGAATCATCTAAGTTATGTCTTCATTGTGGCTCTAACGTATCTGTAAATTACGAATTACACGTTATAATTACAGTTGACTTAAACGGTACCGGTGAGCATTGCTTATTGAAAATTCCATATACAATAAGAATAAAATCAAAGGTATATGAACTCATCGGAGCTATTGAATTTGTTCCTCCACCCTTTTCAGATAGTATTGGTCATTACAAATGTCATGTTTTAATAAATAGTAATTTCCAATGTTATGATGATAATAAGAGAAAAATCGAACCAAGTTTATTAATACCGATAACTCTACATTTATTAATCTATGCTGCAATTTAAAAGGGTAAATGAAGTCCAACGCTGCTTCCATTACAAATTTTAGACATTTAAAAAAAACATTCTGAAAAAGCTATTTTTAGTAATAATTTTTAGTAAGTTATGCAAAATGTTGTCACCCTATTTCATTATTTTCATACTAAATTAAAATTGATTTTCTTATACAATAAAAGATGTTTTTATTAACCAATGGTACTGTATTTGTAGCACATTTTTTTCCACAAAAGGAGACAATTTTGTGTTTTTGTTAGCTATCATACGTTAAGCGAAACAAAACGAAAACCAAAAAGTGAGACGACTGAGGGTCCGAATTTTAACTAGGTGATAATTTTTAACCAACATGATATCGTGATCTGTTATTTCTTTCACAAAATGTCACAATTTATATACTATAATATAGGGTTTCAAAGAGTAGCCAAAAGTTAATGGTTTTGTTATTATAAGCGTAATAATCTTTCCACGTGAGGGTCCATTTTGAACGCAGGTATGGAAAATAATACAATGTTTTTCTTGTAATTTCTTGTGTCCGCAATTTTTGCTTGGCATTATCTTACATTTTGGCGTAAAGACTTTTTCTTTAGTGCCCTTAGTTTATCCGGTACAAGTGGACCCTCAATCCTCTATGTGCGGATTGAGGGTCCAACTTTAAAGCCCATAATTCCCTTATTTGATTTTCACAAAATCTGGTTCCAACTTTCACAATTCTTTGGGAATCTTCACTAAATCCTGAACATGTTTTCAAAGAAATTCGAGAGAGTGGCCCTCAGAGCACACGCACATATTTATGTATGTATTTCGAAGAATATCAGAATTTCGCACTTTTTACACTAGTACAATGTTGTACCTTTTTACTACTATAATAATTATATACAAGTGAAATTAAAAAACATACATACATATAATCACATCTATATCCCTTACGGGGTAGTCAGAGCCAACAATCTTAAAAAGGATGATAGGACCACGTTCAGCTGTGTTTATGATAAAATTAAACAACAATTATTTTAAAGCATTTTTATTAATTTCAAAAATAACTAGGACCATGTATTCACGCATTACTAAATTCAATATAAGTATACTATGAGTAAATACACACAATATAGCGGCGAGTAACTCGTCACGAATAAAAATTAAAATATTTGTAATTCAGTTCTAGTCGCTTTTGTCATTTTATCCATCTAACTAATATAGAATACCAATTTAACGTATTTCTTTTTAATCCTAATACATCTACTTACTGTCTAATTTGTTTTTACATTGATATAATGAGTTTAACGATCACTCGGTGATGGTGTTAATTCGCAAACAATTTATTGAATGGCATAATCATATAACATTACCACGAATGTACTAAGATACAAAAGACTAGAGACATACGTGTTACAAGTCTAGGCTCTAGCGGAAGCGATATTTTGTGCTGACGGCGGTTGCACGGATACTCTCCAAATTATACAATATAAATTTTCACCTGCGTAGAATTTTTGTTTTAATTTTGAGCGTTTCATCTCAATCTGTCTCATATTATGCAAGATGAGGTACACGCATGCCCAACCCAAAAAATCGTTAGGCAAATTGGGACAAGCCGTGTTACTGAAATAGGTATTTCTTACAAAGTGAGTAGTATACAAGTTTTGAATCCGCACTACCTCACTAGCCAAACTTATCGCACACTCCCGAAACTAATTTTCATTCCAAACAAAAATGATGTATCACTGATATTTTGTATCCTCAATACGCAAAAAATATTGTAAACGATTGCAACTATCCAAATTTTGAGAAAACAGGTATATATAGTGTAAAAACATCACTATCGTTTGGAAATTGTAGAAAAAAGCGCGCGAGATTGACGTCAAACGCCTCCATCTTGTGACGTTATCACGACACGTCAAGTTGACGTTTCGAAATCTTAAAACAAGTATCACTTTTACGATGCAACTTCGGTGTGACATGGCATAATAATTTGGCATCATCTATATACTAGTTGGCATTCAAAAATATTATGAAAACGAAACGGTAAATAAAGTTGTTTTATTTTTGTGAAATAACAAATTAAAAATAAACGTATAAATATTATTTTTTCGAAAAACCCGATATTGCAAACAGCCAGTTATAACTATATTAGACAGAGCCGCTTCAATAAACATCATTACAATATCGAATCTACTCCGACATATTTTTTAAATTACAATTTTATTTAATGATCCGGGTTAGTCAGTACATATCTGGACGTTCAACGGTGTTTTGGACATGTTTTAAGTAGATGGCAGTAGCAAGCATTTTGAGCATAATGTAGACACTATGTCCGGCACGTAACTTAATCAATGCGATTTCAATTGATATAATCAAGGTTTTTATGAGAGCGTATTGCTGACGATTATAGCACATGCGCATAAGCAGACTGCCGTCATTTGGTCAAATTACGGGCCAGCCATTGAATGCATTGATTTTGAAATATACAACCTTCTTTTGGACCGAATTATTATTTAATTCAATAACTTCTCAAATGTACCAATGAAAGTACATTGTTTATAACAAATGGTAAAATTTTCACTTCAAATTTGCTATAAAAACAGTTTAGGTTAATATAATATTATCGACTAATGCTACCGACAATGTCTCACTAATATAATATAAGTAAATAGTAAAACTCAAGAAAAGCACAGCAATAAAGGAAAAAAAATATTAAGAAAACCAAACATTTCTTGAATGCATGATATATACGAAATATTTACAAATAAAATCAGACATAACATTTATTATTGAAAATATACATCTTAAACTATAATCACGGCGAAAATAATATAATACGAAACAAACCAACACAAAATATGATCATCAATGAAATTTGTAATTTTGTTATTTACAATACAAATATTTTACATTGTTGCCTGCAATGTCTTATTAAACTTTATCACAATTTAAAAAAAGAAATAAGTAGCCTCAAAATTTTTAAATTTATCGCACTAGTGCATTTTTCTACTAATATCCTATCAAAATCATCCTCCAGGCATTAATCCTGGTTAATTATTCTTTAGAGGTGCCTTTGACCAGGAGTGGGAAATACAGGTAATTGGGAGCGACTCCCGTCTGACCTCTGTGGCCCTTTTGATGTTGGAATAAAACTCTATTAAAATGCTACAATCTATATCAAAAAATATATCCGAAATTCGTCTCCAATGATCAAATCCGCTAAGCGTTGAAATATCAATTCCAAGTATTAAAAGTTGCAATTCGTTACTATCGTTTCGATTGATAACATCACAGGTTTTATATTAAGAGTAATTTACGTAGGATACTCAATAATCCGTTTAAGAATCTTTTCGCAAAACAACAAAATGTTAGTGACCAAGTTAAAAGCATGGGCTCCTCTCCGGAGGGATTAGGTTGAAACTGAGACGATTGACAGGAGAAAAAAGAAAGCGATCGAGTTGAAAGTGAAATGTACCAAATATCATTCTACTGATTTGCGACAAGTTGCAAACGGTGTAAGTTTAAAATCAATATACGATGAACGATCAACCTGCCCAGATTCAATGCAAATTCGCCTCTATTACCGCGTCATTGGGCTCTATAGTTGCTTGTTATTTGCGTCAGAAGCGTTTCAATTGGTCGACAGCCAACCAATGACCGGCCGCGAAATTCGTGCATACCGTAACCCAAAAGTACTTTTGGAGGAATCGAATGTTCGAAATTCTAATTTTAAAATACTGTCGTTTCCACGTCACGCCCGATAAGTATATAAATAAACGCCTCGCGTTCAATGCGTTATTATAGTCGAGTGCAGGCATTGGGGCACTACATGCCTGTACGGTAGCCTGTAGTTCTTGACGGTGCGCGCGGCGAGGCACTTGAGCGTGGTGTACCGCAGCGGGTTGACCATGGTCGCGATGTTCTGCTGCGACGTCTTGAGGATCTCCGCGGGCGTCTCGCCGTCGTAGTTCACGGTGTCGATGTGGGCGCCGTGCGCGAGCAGCTCGCGCACCACTTCCGCGGGGCACGGGTTCAACTGGAATAAATAAATGTGTACAATGTAATCACGTTTATGTCTTACTAACTTTCGCCCGCGTGAATTCAGGAATAAGAGTAAAGGACAACCACCTACAAAATGCATCAAAATAAACGATACCTACAAAAAACGACGAATTTAGCGAAATCTTTCAAAATAATACAGGTTTTTCGCAAATCCCACAGGAACTATATTTTTAAAGGAATAAAAGGTACCATATGTCCTTCTATAGACTCTTAATAATATATTTCTACCTTCTTCTTCCCACAAGAAGGTTACAAACAAACAAATGCGGAGAACGAGGCTAGCGCGGCATCGGCGGGAGCGGAGAGCCAGTACACATTGAGCTATACAACTGACCTTAGCAGCTAGATGTAGCGGAGTGTTCCCCGCGGCATCTCTCGCGTCAGGCGGCGCCCCGAGCCGCAGCATCAGGGCCACGAGAGCGGCGGAGGCGGGAGCGGAGAGCCAGTACACATTGAGCTATACAACTGACCTTAGCAGCTAGATGTAGCGGAGTGTTCCCCGCGGCATCTCTCGCGTCAGGCGGCGCCCCGAGCCGCAGCATCAGGGCCACGAGAGCGGCGGAGGCGGGAGCGGAGAGCCAGTACACATTGAGCTATACAACTGACCTTAGCAGCTAGATGTAGCGGAGTGTTCCCCGCGGCATCTCTCGCGTCAGGCGGCGCCCCGAGCCGCAGCATCAGGGCCACGAGAGCGGCGGAGGCGGGAGCGGAGAGCCAGTACACATTGAGCTATACAACTGACCTTAGCAGCTAGATGTAGCGGAGTGTTCCCCGCGGCATCTCTCGCGTCAGGCGGCGCCCCGAGCCGCAGCATCAGGGCCACGAGAGCGGCGGAGGCGGGAGCGGAGAGCCAGTACACATTGAGCTATACAACTGACCTTAGCAGCTAGATGTAGCGGAGTGTTCCCCGCGGCATCTCTCGCGTCAGGCGGCGCCCCGAGCCGCAGCATCAGGGCCACGAGAGCGGCGGAGGCGGGAGCGGAGAGCCAGTACACATTGAGCTATACAACTGACCTTAGCAGCTAGATGTAGCGGAGTGTTCCCCGCGGCATCTCTCGCGTCAGGCGGCGCCCCGAGCCGCAGCATCAGGGCCACGAGGGCGGCGGAGGCGGGAGCGGAGAGCCAGTACACATTGAGCTATACAACTGACCTTAGCAGCTAGATGTAGCGGAGTGTTCCCCGCGGCATCTCTCGCGTCAGGCGGCGCCCCGAGCCGCAGCATCAGGGCCACGAGGGCGGCGGAGGCGGGAGCGGAGAGCCAGTACACATTGAGCTATACAACTGACCTTAGCTGCTAGATGTAGCGGAGTGTTCCCCGCGGCATCTCTCGCGTCAGGCGGCGCCCCGAGCCGCAGCATCAGGGCCACGAGGGCGGCGGAGGCGGGAGCGGAGAGCCAGTACACATTGAGCTATACAACTGACCTTAGCAGCTAGATGTAGCGGAGTGTTCCCCGCGGCATCTCTCGCGTCAGGCGGCGCCCCGAGCCGCAGCATCAGGGCCACGAGGGCGGCGGAGGCGGGAGCGGAGAGCCAGTACACATTGAGCTATACAACTGACCTTAGCTGCTAGATGTAGCGGAGTGTTCCCCGCGGCATCTCTCGCGTCAGGCGGCGCCCCGAGCCGCAGCATCAGGGCCACGAGGGCGGCGGAGGCGGGAGCGGAGAGCCAGTACACATTGAGCTATACAACTGACCTTAGCAGCTAGATGTAGCGGAGTGTTCCCCGCGGCATCTCTCGCGTCAGGCGGCGCCCCGAGCCGCAGCATCAGGGCCACGAGGGCGGCGGAGGCGGGAGCGGAGAGCCAGTACACATTGAGCTATACAACTGACCTTAGCTGCTAGATGTAGCGGAGTGTTCCCCGCGGCATCTCTCGCGTCAGGCGGCGCCCCGAGCCGCAGCATCAGGGCCACGAGGGCGGCGGAGGCGGGAGCGGAGAGCCAGTACACATTGAGCTATACAACTGACCTTAGCAGCTAGATGTAGCGGAGTGTTCCCCGCGGCATCTCTCGCGTCAGGCGGCGCCCCGAGCCGCAGCATCAGGGCCACGAGGGCGGCGGAGGCGGGAGCGGAGAGCCAGTACACATTGAGCTATACAACTGACCTTAGCAGCTAGATGTAGCGGAGTGTTCCCCGCGGCATCTCTCGCGTCAGGCGGCGCCCCGAGCCGCAGCATCAGGGCCACGAGGGCGGCGGAGGCGGGAGCGGAGAGCCAGTACACATTGAGCTATACAACTGACCTTAGCAGCTAGATGTAGCGGAGTGTTCCCCGCGGCATCTCTCGCGTCAGGCGGCGCCCCGAGCCGCAGCATCAGGGCCACGAGGGCGGCGGAGGCGGGCGCGGCGTCGGCGGGAGCGGAGAGCCAAGCGCCGCGAGACGTGGAACTGTTGCCTCCGCTGCAGGCCACGTGGAGGGCTGAACGACCTTGGCGGACCTGGAATTGAATATTGTTGCTTGTATATTTATTTATAAATAAAATACAATAATGTCTATAGACAGTCTATATCCAGTGCTGACAATATAATATACTCAACAATTTATCGTTGTGCTTGAGAAAATTAATAAATCATAAGAAATATGGTTCATGGTGGAGCCGCCGTGCATATAAAAAACAGAAAACGCGGGAATCTCTCTCATTGGTCGTTCGAGACGGAACGACAACCGTATAAAAGAAAATTGGCAGTGCAGCGCTACATATTTTGATTGTCCAACCTTAGCATAAAAATAGGGTTGGGAAAAGTCGGTAACATAGGGATGCGCGCTACAAGAATATTTTTTTGTTGACAAACGATAAACGTAAGTTTGGAACCTTGAGTAGATGCTTGTTGAGGGGATAATTCTCAAGTTCCTAACTTACCTTGATATCCAACTTGACGAGTGAATACACCTGCTTATGGATCCTTCTAACAGTATCTTCAGTACAATCCGGTTCAGCCAACAATTTCGACATAACAGTGGCCAATTGGAGCGATATCACCAAAACCCTCTGCAGTGTCGTCAGTGTTTGTTCTCTGTCGATACTGAATTTAGTGACATCGAGCATTTCCATGCCCCGGTCTATTTCTGACAGCGCTTTCTTGAACACCGGCTCTACGTCGTCGATTGTCACTGGCGGGACTATGCGACCTGGAAATGATTAGTTATGGTTAATTTGGATGTTTATTTGGAATTGCTCATATAATTTCGTTTCGTATTTTGAATAACAAAATGTAATAACAGCGTCAATGCTATATCGGTAACTTTTTCTATTATATATTGTACTATTGTACTATAGTAAGTTTGTTGTTATATGAAGGCGTTGAAGTAACTCTAATTCTGTCATCCGTGTGGACGTTCGTCTCGTATGGAATATCATAACTGAAGTGAAGTGTTCATAGATATAAATTTAGGTAGATAAGTATTTTATTGAAGACTAGCTTTGCCCGCGACTTCGTCCGCGTGGAATAGTTATTTCGGGCATCTTTAAACCCCTTAAGGGTGAATAATTATCCCCGTTTTTCTTTTCACATTTTCCATTATTTCTTCGCTCCTAATAGTTGCAGCGTGATATTATATAGCCTAAAGCCTTCCTCGATAAATGGTCTATTCAACACAAAAAGAATTTTTCTATTCAACACAAAAATAAAAATTCTTTTTGTGTTTTGAAAATTGTTCCTGAGATTAGCGCGTTCAAACAAACAAACAAACAAACTCTTTAGCTTTATAATTATTCACTCTTATATATATTATATATTATTAATATAGATATATGATCGCATATTGTTTTACAATTGAGTGCTACACAGATTTGCTAGTAGCAGTGTAGTGTACCGTACCTCTAGTGGAGGGCCGGCCGTGCTCCAGCTGCATGTAGGAGAACAGCTCGGCGAAGCTGTAGAGGCTGGACTGCGTGAGCGGCGACAGCGGCGGCAGCACGGCGCGCTGCATGTCGAGCGCGTGGTGCCACATTGCATATTGTTTTACAATTGAGTGCTACACAGATTTACTAGTAGCAGTGTAGTGTAATGTACCGTACCTCTAGTGGAGGGCCGGCCGTGCTCCAGCTGCATGTAGGAGAACAGCTCGGCGAAGCTGTAGAGGCTGGACTGCGTGAGCGGCGACAGCGGCGGCAGCACGGCGCGCTGCATGTCGAGCGCGTGGTGCCACAGCTGGCGGCAGCGCGCGAAGCGGCCCGCGTCCGCGTACACGGCGCCGCGGTAGCGCACGTAGTACGACGTGTCGGGGTGCGCCGGACCTGCCGGATCGCAACGGTTTCTCTGTTAAGTTTTATTCAACGGAACTATTATTATTTATTCAAAAAATAATTTATTTATTATTTATTCAACGCATAACAGGAACTGAAGCTAAATATGAAGTTGAATTTCGACATGTATGCCTCAAAAGAGCGAGAGAAACAATAGGAGGATACACTGTTCCCATGAGAGCATAAATTAATCTTATATTTAAAATCTCGTGTCACAATGTTCGTTCCTGTACTCCTCAGAAACGGCTTGACCGATTCTCATGAAATTTTGTGAGCATATTGAGTAGGTTCGAGATTCGGCCAACATCTTCTTTTCATACCCCTTAGTGATAAGGGGATTAACATTTTTTAACTACATTAACTTAACTAGTTTTTACATAAAAATTTTTAGTTTATTTAACAATTTCTCCTTTCAGTTATCATGATTGTAAACCTCGCGTTTATTCTAGTTCCCGGGGAAAGAACCACAAAAGACGCGGCACATCTTTGTCTCATGTAACGGTTACTATCACTATATCTCACCTAAGGAAAGGTCGGAACGTATCTTGATCAAATTAAGGACGTCCTGGTAAAGGGTCAGGTCAAAAGTACCCGAAACCGCCGAGCTTGCATGAAGAGAGTTATGAATGTGGATGAAGTGAAGGAAGTATGCAGAGATCGTGGCAAGTGGAAAGAGGTAGTCTCTGCCTACCCCTCCGGGAAAGAGGCGTGATTTTATGTATGTACATATGTATCTCACCTAATATCCTCTCTCTGATGACCAAAGCCTGCATTCTCATAGCGTCTGGGTCAGCCAGGATCTCCTCCAGCTGCTGTGAATCGCTGGGCTCTACGGCGAAGTCGTAGGCTTCAATGCGTGGCACATCCTTAGGTTTGGGGATTGGCTCGCTCCCGTCGGCTGGGAATCTGTAAGAGAAACGAATCAATGTTATTACCAGCGCAACCAGTCTTAAATATAAAAAGACTTCGCCCGCGCGAATTAAGCAACCTTTAGGTAAAAAGCGCCGAATAAAACACTACCCACCTACAAAAAGAGATGAATTTAGCGCAACACGAAATTAACCTACCAAAGAACACGAGAAAGAGGCGTAATTTAATGTATGTATGTAAGAACACAGGTTTTTCGCAAATCCCTAGAGAACTATAGTTGAGTTTTGCCGAGATAAAAGGTCCTCAGTGTCCTTTTCCAAACTCTTAATTATATATACGAAATTCCAAGAAATCCAATTCCAAGAAGATTAATTCAGAAGATAGCCCGTGAAGAAGTTACAAATAAACTTATATACGCATTTATTATATTTTTCTTCCTCCCGGCGTTAGTCCAAGTCACATCCTCACTTTTCTGGAGAGGAGCTCGGGGTGCACTTTTACGACCATAATCCATGTTTGGGCGAGTCAGGTTTTTAGACAAAGCGACTCCCATCTGACCTCCGCAACCTATCCAGGAGAAGCTAACTTACATTCGATCATGGCTACACATTCAGTTGCCTGAATGTGCAGGTTTCCTCGCGATATTATCGCTCACCGTAACAGCATCGGTTAGCACTCAAACTAATGTACATTACTTATGAACTTTCGCATTTACTCACCTATCATCCATGGCTCGCTTCCATAACGCCAAGGCGCCCACCATATCTCGTCTCTTGTCGACGTAGGTGGCGCCCAGTAATTCCAAAGCGTCTATACGCTGCTGCCTAGTTACTAAACCGTATTCTACACTAATTAAATGCTCAACGATGTGTGTGTGGCCGGTAACTGAAGCCGCCAGGAGGGGCGTCATGCCTGCAATAAGAAGTATAAGGTTAACCGTTCATTCATACATATAAATACGTTTATAGATACATCTCTTGCGGGGTAGGCAGAGCCAATAGTCTTGAAAATACTGACAGGCCACGTTCCGCTGTTAGGCTTAATAATAGAATATCCCATTGCCTTAGTCGCTTTTAACGACTTCCATGGGAAAGAAATAAAGTGGTCCTATTCTTTTTATATTGGTACCGGGAACCACACGGTACTTAAGCTTTTTAAGCAATTAAGTCAATCACCACATAGTACAAAGCAAAGTCGCTTTCCACGTCTGTCCTTATGTAAGTAATGTATGTTTTGATCTTTAAAACTACAGAACGGATTTTCATACATTTTTAATAGAGTAATTTAAAAGAAAGTTGCCCGTGCGAACCCAGGGCGGGTCGCTAATATTCTACAAATTCAAAGCAAATGTATAAGCCGAGCGAATTTAAAAAAAAAATAACTTTGAAATGGAAAGGTCCAGCAGAATATACCTTGATCAACACGAGAACGTTCTGACGATAGGTCAGATAGATGACCTTGCATGAAATTTTTTTCAACTAGATGATTTTTTATGCACTTATATGAACATGTACCTACATCTTGATGTGCATGATAAAAAAATACATAATTTGCATGTATAAATATTCCGTGAGACAAATAGTATACTATTAAATCTAATTACATCTTGTATACTAAACGTTTCTTTATAATTATTGACTGTTTGAGGACTAACATCAATTAAAAAGACAATTTTATCCATATTCCCATTACAGAAATATTCAAAAGAATAACTTTTGTAAAAAGAGATCCGCCTCCAATCGATATCCTCCATTTTTGAAGTTTGTTAAATTACTTAAACCTTACTTAAACTTACTTGAACCCCTAAGTGTAAAAAACACATTCCTGATCCCCGAAACCCATCAAAATCACTTCAGTGAAACGGGAGATAATCGCGGTCAAACAAACATACGTACATAAACATACATACATCAAACTGAAAACCATCCTTTTTTGAATGTGGTTAAAAATACAATATTTATTTATTTATTTAAACTTTATTGCACAATAATCAAAAATGTACAAAAGGCGGACTTAATGCCGTTTGGCATTCTCTACCAGTCAACCAGCTGACCAAACAGAAAAAACTTTAAGTTGGTGGTGCGATAAAGTGCACATGCATACTGACAAAATAATATTACCGTAAGAATCTACATCCATAGTCGCGCCATGTCCCAACAGCATTTTCAGTATGTGCAGGGAACCGCTCTCCGCACAATCGTGCAGAGCCGTGTTGCCTTTAACACTTTTCCTGTTGACGTCAGCGTTCAGGGAGAGGAGGTACTTCGCTATCTTTATGTGGCCCTTGTAGCACGCTATCATGAGACACGTGTGGCCGTGGCGATTCGCTATTTCTATATCTGGAATTAAGAAATGTATCTGTAAGTAACGTAACAATGAACGAAAAGGGTGTTCATAAAAAAAGTGTTCGGGTTAAGGCCAAATTAAACAATGAGCTGTATTTGTTATGGTTGATATGAAGTCTTCATTCTCCCGACTATAGTCCCGGTTCCTTTCACACTTCTCTGCCAAAAGCCCAGGTTCAGGACCTGACCATGATTGTGGAGTGGATTCGTCAGATTTTCATACGAAGCGACTCTCGGTTGATTTATATGAATTGTCTGTTCAGAGATGGATTTCTCAATGCATTTATGGCAATATACATAATAATGAGTAACGCAGCCCAGGCTCCTCTCCAGAGAGGTTAGAAGGAAGAAGATGAGGTAGGTAAGACTAAGACGTGTTCTTTTTACATTTAAAATGTGATGGGACGCTCAAGAATACACACCTGCGCCGTTCTCAACTAGGAACTTGACAATGTCGTAATGGCCGTCGAAGCAGGCGGCGCGTAACGGCGTGCTGTGCGTCCGCGTCGTGGAGTTGACGTTGGCGCCAGCACGAACCAGCAACCGCACGAGCGGCAGGTGACCAGCTGCCGCTGCGCACCATAGCGGCGGCGCCCCCTCTATAGTTTCACCGTCGAATGTCACTGAAATGAGAACGCCCTATTAGCTATGCTCTCCTGGTACTTACCTAATTACATTAAGAGGTGGCGTTCCTGAAATCGTCTCGCCGAACTTGGTATTTTTCTTTAAGGCGATGAGCTGGCAAAATAGTGACACTATTTTAATCTCAATTTTGTCATTAAGCTTGGCCTATCAGTCTTTCAAGATTGATGGCTCTGTCTACCTCGAAAGGGATATAGACGTGATTATATGAATAAATGAATAAAAATTTAAAGCTGACTCACATACGCTATTCCGTGATACCTAACAATGCCCAGCTATCATGTTTGTGTCCAACGTCTTGCCACTTTTGATTATTTTTAACCCATGTTTATCCAAATCAACATTGTTAAGTTTGCAATGTACTTATATGAAACATTAAAATGAAATGATTTCTCTACTAAGAACTTCATGTTTGAATTATGTATGTCTGTATTTCCCAACTATACATGCTTCATTTGCAAACAAATAATGTCAAGACCGTAATGATTCAATATCATTACAAAGGAATATTTGTATTGGCTTACGCGAAGCATCTTAGAATTTAAAATAATATAGGTATTCTGCACAATAAACATTGTTCCCTCTCCGCTTTCTACATAACAAAAGGAACTTTCTTAATCATCATATTCATCACCACATCTTCATATGACAAGTTTCTACGGTTACGGTCAACAACTGCGTACATACATACATAGATAGGGCTTCTTTTGTCAACGAACACACAGAGAATGCCACAAAAGATATTTCTACTCAAACTCTAAGGTGAAATGGCTTCGCGCCAAACTATTGACGCAACGGGAAAGTAATTATACGCCTTTGTGCAATCTTTTATTCAATTATCCTACTAATATTATAAATGCGAAAGTTTGTGAGTATGTCAGGATGTCGGTATGGTTGTTTGTTACTCTTTCACGAAAAACCTACCGAACCGATTACGATGAAATTTGGTATGTAGGTAGCTAAAGACCCAGAATAACATATAGGTTATATTTTTATCCCGGAGTTCCCGCGGGATTGATTCCACGCGGACGAAGTCGCGGGCGGCCTCTAGTTCTTTATATTTTAGCTCGCTTTAAGAGAAAATAACGTCATTAAAGCGGGAAGGTGGTCGCCGGGTGGTTCCCGGCAGTTAATAATAGGATCACTCTCTCTCTTTGCCATCAATGCCGTAAAAGACAATTAAATCGCGGGACGTTTAATACCAGTATTATTAATAAATAGTATTTCATTTACAGTTGTAATAGGTGACATTTTCAGCATTCTGGAACTTTAGTTGAAGGTTTGTAAAGTTGCCAAAACAGAGTGGAGGGCACGCTCTGTGTACATTCAACTCTGCGACGCGATAATAGAGGCGAACTTGCAGAATGAACTTCTAGAAATTTACACCATCAATTACAACTAGAGAACAATGAACCGCCATCAATAAATTTCCACTAGTTTACGATAAATACACGAATGCGGTTAATTGATAAAATAATTATCATATTTTCCGGACGTCATATCAGACGGATGTTGATTGACGCAAATTAATGATAATACTTCACATTCATACTGTGAGATCTAAGAGTGAAGAATAACGGATCTCCCTTTATGATGCTAATGTTGATAGTATAATTTAATAAATTTACAAACAAGCCATCACATGTATACTTACTTGGACAGAACGATTAGAATATGCTTGTATAACTCATGAATCTAAATGTTACATACATATAATCACGTGTATATCCCTTGCGGGGTAATTCTTGATAAGGACGAAAGGCCAGGTTTAGCTGTATGGCTTTAAAACGGAATTGAGATTCAAATAGGGGAAAAAGGGTCAAAAGACAGGACGAAAGATTGTCAGTGAACTTTTACGGTGAACGGAAGTCGCGGGCAAAAGCTAGCAAAACAATATCTCACCTGAACCAGGCTGTTCAATATCAGCTTTGCACCTCTCGATGAGGTATTCCGCGACGTCGTAATGGCCGTTTCTGCACGCTATAACCAGTGGAGTTGTGCCCCCGACCTTGGCACCCACCAACATGTTCAGGTCGTCCATGGAACGCCAACTGTGTAGGTACACCTGGGGACAAGGAAGTTGACTGTAAGCAAATGTAAAGAAATATATACGGGACAATTTACACAGATTCAATTAGCCTCGAAGTAATTTCGAGACTTGTGTTACGAGATACTAACTCAACGATACTTTAATTTACAATAAATAATAATCACCCAAGAGCCAGGTTAATCAGAAAAAGTTCTTTTCTCATCATGCCCTGGCCGGGATTCGAACCCAGGACCTCCGCTGCGCCACAGAAGCCGTAAAGTACAGAACATTTGTAACATGACTTTTTTTAGTCTTCTCCTGGTTACATTCTCACTTCACTGGACAAAATATTAATTGAATGTCAAATAAATGTCAGTTTATACAATATACGAAATGCAAGAATGCACATATTTGAGTCAATGAATAAATTGCGCCCACCTATGTACTAAAAAACGTGCCTGGCACAAAGTTGACAAATTTAAGAATCCATACAAAAAATTCGCGACATTCAGTAAATGTGAGTTAACCCAACTCATGATAGAACAGTAAGTACATACTTACTAAGTCAAGTTCGGTAAACTTAACTAAGTGAATTTCTTATAATTGGCCGATGGCCCTAAGATACTGTCACTTAGTCCTTGAACTTGAAAATCATCATTGTCTATTCGCTCCTTTTGACTGCTTAGAAAACATTTTTCAAAAGACTTAATCAGCATGTACTATAATAGCCAGCAATGAAATACTAATAACTATATATAACGTATATAATAATATTGAACGTATGATTAAATTTTTTATAAAGATCATCGCTATTTTGTATAGTGGGATTTGCCAGCTAGCTTTTAGTTATTTTTGGAGCATTAAACACAAATCGCCTTAGAAGATCCAATTATAAACTAAGAAGGACGTGCACGTGACGAAATGTGGGCAGTTTTATGGCTTTCAGTAAAAAATTAATCTTTGCAAGAAGGAAAAATAAAAGAAAACAATAAAAGGCGAGAATAATGACTAATTATTTTTATATTGAATTTTCTATAGGCCCCTCAAGTTAAACATCTTACAAGCTCAACATCAACCTTATCAAAACATTAAACTTCTTGTTAAAATAAATATTCATAGTAAAATTATGTAGATTATACGATTATACGATACACTCCAAGTGGCCATAAATAGCGTTGTTTCTAGAATCTATTTCCATCTTACGAGAGATGTTAAAAAAAGATTAAACTTTCACCTAAATTATAGAGAATTGCTCGAAATTACACCTCAGCGACTAGGAAGTAGGACATCTTATGTATAAAATGTATTTATAGCCCGCAGCCAAAACAAAATAACATAATTACTGCGTGTACGACGTTTTCTTCTATAAATAGAATCGCATCGTGTCAGTGTTGCCAACTTAGTGCTTTAGGCGTTAAATCTAGTGCTTTTTTACCTCTTCAGCGCCCAAGTTCGGAGCTTAGCGCCTCGCGCCCATTTTCCGTAATCTAGCGCTTCTTTTTCTAATAATAAATTTCCATTCCAAATATTTAAAAGGTTTCATAGAATTTTTAATGGTTTAAGATAGAAAGATCATTGAAGTTGTATTACGTGTAATTATTAGAAATGTTTTTCTAATCTTAGCGGCTTTTTAATTATTTGTACAAATTCTCAGACATCTTTAGCGCTTGTTCTTGCCAATTTTTGCAATCTAACAGTTTTGACAGATTTAGCGCCTTCTCTTCAGAGCGAGTTGGCAACACTGCATCGCGTTCGCCTTACGCCGGATCAAGCGCTAATAAATTACTTTCCCTGTCGCAAAACTTTCCATGTCCTCTGGTTGGGAGCATTTTAATATTCAGATAATGCACATTAGTTAATGGACCGAAGCTATAATTACCCTCATAACTTTTTATTGATTATGATTTCTCACGCCAGTCTCAACAAGTTACATTTTAAGATACAATTTAGTTCAATATTTTGTTTCAAATCCGGCGATTGGCCTTTAATCTTGATAAATTAATCTATACATTATATTTATATTGAATATTGAATCAATGATACTTATAAAATTTATCTAATTATTTTTTCAGATCAATCTGAAATTCCTTTCCTGTCTATTAATATCAAACCAATTAATGTATCACATTTAATAAAACCTTATTTTAAATATTTAACTCTTTCTCTACTTAAGGTTAGATAGATATTTCACGTAGATCTTTATAAAACAAAACTATTGAGTTTGGCACGCACGAGATCGGCGTCGCCCGACGGCGCGTGGCGCAACTTGCAGTCTTGCAACATGCGCCGGACCTACCGGCACGATCTCAAAACAATCATATAATTAGTTGTATAAGATTCATTTTAGACTAGCACTTCATAATGAATTTTATTCCGAAATGTCTATTCGAATTTCGATTAGACTTTGTACTTCATTGAAATAAAATTAATGGGCGTATGCAAGTACATATTGAGGGTTCTGCTGAATTACGTTTTTATTAAGAAGAAAATAAAAGCGAAGATACATTATCTCAGATAGTCTTATTCTTATTTTTGTACAGAATGATGAATGAACTCCGATGACACATAAATCAAGATAACGAATTAAATTGAATAGAAAGTGAAAGAGTCAATACTTAACTCCAAAAACAAAACAACACAAAAAAATCACAATAAAATCTTTGTTATGATCCAATGTGGTAGATACGTAGATGTACATCAGTCAATTATTCCAAAAACATATAATCAACAAGTTTGTTTTTGACAAGGGTTTCTTCCGTGGTACTTTTTCACATAGATAGCCTATAACACCCGCATATATTGTACGGTGAAGGAATTTTCACGATCGGGTCAGTATTTCCGAAGAGCCGGATCTATCGCACCCGCTATAGTAAATAACGTCAAACCGTGTGGTTCCCGGCACCAATACAGCAAAGAATAGGACCACTCTATCTCTTTTCCATGGATGCCGTAAAAGGCGGCTGAGGCATAGGCTTACAAACTCTTAGACGTATGAATTCTTCTTTAAGGCGACAGGCACTACTTGAGAATCTCAATTCTATCATTAACACTGTTTACCCTGTCTACTCCGCAAGGGATATAGACATGATTATATGTATGTTTGTATAAACAATTTTAATTTTCACTTCAACCATACCTCTGATAAGACAACGATCTAAGATGGGAGTCTGATGTAGCAAAGCAAGTGTGTCAAGGTGCCGCCGTCAGGTCAGTGGCACTGTTTGGGACACGTCACCGCATTCGTATTCAGATTAGTAATTGGAACACTATTGTACGTTAATCACGCGTGAATGTCTGGCAAACTCGGGTCACCGATTCGACCTTTTTGTGTTTCGGCGAGAATCCCAATGCTTGTAAACAATAATTGAAACAACATTGAAATTAATATTTATTTGAACAACAAAGTTTTAAATAGCTACAGTCTCAACGATGATCTTAGCGCTCTAATTCACGAACGTTGACAATGCATGTCTCAACTTCCCTCAGCCTCTAACTTTGAGGAGAGACAAAAAGGGAAGTGACTTATCTACGCTTGTGAATCCACCCCCAGATCATAAAAATAGGCTTTATTTAAAATTCAATAATTTACTTGATAAGGTAACATGATTGACCGAACAGTGTAAGTGTGTGTGTGTGTACCTATTTCTCTATTATTGGTTAATATAAGTGTCTGATCCCCATTATTATGGATAATAAACAATGTGTAAACCACTAACAAGAAAGAAACAAATAATTTTAATATGAAAATCCGTTAAGATTAAAATATTATTATTAAAAAGTGTTAAAACCATAAAGTATAAATTAGATGTAATGTAAATAATCTTTGACTTCCAAATTATTAAAGCCACAAAGAACAGCGAACAGCGAACCTTCTACCTTGCAAATACAAAATATTTTTTATATATCACAGATTGCTAAGCAATGAGCAATAGAATGCTTAGAATAAGAGAAAGAAGAAATGAAGTAGAACACTGAAACACAAAAGCTACTACCAGACTTCTTTAGCTGACAGCGTATGGACTATAAACATTGTAATTATATAGCCTTGAACGACCAAAGTCACCCCAAAGACCGTTATTCATTGATCTAGTCTGGATGAGATCAAGAAGTTATGCTAAACGTTTACACATAAAAAGGTATGATCCAAAGAACTTCATGCAGCATTCCAAAAATTTCATAAAAAGTTTAAGGGACCCGATTTGGCTTCGGATGTCTCAGGAATAGTTGTTAAAATGTTAGGAATAAAAATAAACTTACCTTTGGGACATTAAAGAACAACACTTGTCAAACAAATGGCACAATCAGACTACAAACATTGTAATTATATAGCCTGGATTGTACTGGAGGCAATGAACAGACGGTCCCTGTCGCAACAGTGTCAACGAGTACAATGAGAATGTCGAAACGGGTGCCAATGTCACCTTAAATTTGATCGTAAATACATTGATCTAGTCTGGGGGAGACAACTGTGTGACCGACAGGTTTAGGATAAGTAGATAGTTAGGAATCTTTATCCCTTACGGCGTAAAAAGAGCAAACTGTCTCGAAAAGACCGAAAGGCCACGGTCTGTTGTAAGAATTAGTGATAAAATTGTGAGGTTCAGGTTCAGTATTAGAAGTAGTTATTTTCAAAATAGGATATAAGGTATCACTTAATAACGTCAACACAACTTATAATTAAATCGTCTGCGGATTCCAAATCGCAAGTGTATAAGAAGCGGCGGCGAAACAAACTACACTGGAAACAAACTAACACTTGATCAATTCCGCCAGTCTTGCTTCAAAGCTTAAATTATCATGTAAGTCATCAATCACTCATTAATACAGTCATTATGTAATTCTGAAGAATGAAGACTTAATATTTTTGCAAATCATATAGATCATACTATAGACGCTTTTTTTAAATTATACATCGGTTTGTAGTTAAGCATGTCATTATGAGTAACATGCCTTTATGGTTGGTAGGTATAATTTTTCCATTTAGCTAATGACCTATTCTCAGTCCAATTAATAAGTTACAATTGATGAAATGCTACTTTGTTCCAACCGTAACTTCCTGTAATTGAATGGCACTGGTCATTTTCATTTAACCTATTGGTTAGGCAGATGTTAATATACAAGGCAAATCGTGGAGGTAACGGAATGACGTGGTCAAATCTGATGTGCAACAATACAGTCTTGATTTTTCCTTATTCTCACTCCTACATTTGCCCCAAAATCTAAAAAATATATAGTATGAATTGAAAATCATTTATACAAAAACATTTCATCCCTCAGATACATGTACAAATTGTATTGCAGTCCATGGAATACGGACTTACCGGTAAAATTTAGTACAAATAGTCTCCGAATAAAATGAGTGTGACTAACGGACGTTATATCAACGAAAATTTAAGGGACTCTTTATCGCCTATGGAACCTATGGAACCCTCATAAATCATGTTAAATAAAAATTACCTTCTTTATGCGCCTGAGCAGCCTCCGTTGCCGACGCAGCAGCGTCTTGCCGCAGTGCCGCAGGGTCTCAATCCATTTGCACCTCACCGGCATCAAATCCCAAACACCATTCGACATGTTGAATCAACACATTACACTCCACTGTTACAATATAATCCACTTTATTCCAATTGTTTAAGTTCTAAACTTTCAACTTCCGATGTGAAACCTACGAGTGCAAATTTGCAATATTAACAACGATTCCGCCGAAAATGCGCAAGCATGCGTATGCGCACGTGCGTAGCGCATTTGCAGCGGCATAAAAATGCAGTGTTGCACAAAGTACACAAACTTATATTTCCTCCGATTACAATTTACACAGGGAACCAGTTATTTTTGTTGCAAAATTTACAAGTGGTCGAGTCAAGTAAGACAATCGATGTTGTTGTGATGCTAAAAGAGATGATAAGCGCGTATGATTTTGAGGTGTGATTTCATAGTTTGCTTCGGTGTCGTCACAATATTATTCTTTTTTATCATCACAATCGATCTAATAGAATTGAAGAGAAAGGTTTATTTTCTGAATCAGCCATAGGTGAACGGTATCAACTGTTATTGAGAACGTGAGCCGTGTACCAAATAAAAAAGTAAATAAGAACATTGACACCAAAGATGCTAAATAAGTAACCGTACTTAAAAATAAGCAACAATGTCGAAAATATATTAACAATGATAGTTGTAAAGGACACTATTTCGAAAACCTTGTGATGGCCCTTAACCGAACACCGACCTTGCTGATCAGTATTGTACCGACTCTACTTACAAGTAACTGTGACACATGATAATTTTGTACAAGACAAGAATCATTAAGTCGCGTTTAGCTAGCATAAACGAATAATGAGATGTAAATATTATCATACGAAGCTATGAAATAGCTATTGTATCGCTTCACCGTCCTAGTGGGAATTCCGTTATGTCCTTTTTTAGCTTCCCTACCCTACCTTTTTCATGGCAAAAATTAATTTAGCTAACTTTGCTCAGTATTTTCGACTTTCACAACAAACATCACATTTACCACCAATCAGAAATTTTTGTTCAAATTCCGACCAATTCAATTCTACCAAATAGGATCCTCAGAAACGTATCACCAGTAACAGGATTTAAAATCATTCCGAGTGAACTACCAATCAATTTCAATGACGAGTCCCGGAATTGAAAGGGGCCGCGGTCAATTGCTGTCACGTTTCTGATCAGATCGCCATCACGTGTTTGAGATGATATTGCGATGACAAATTATTTGATAAATTCATAAATCACGAATCTTTCCCAGTCTTTGCAGGTAGAGAGTGTATCATCCCACATACCACTATCACTGCTTACTTTTTTCGGTTCCTCCACAATGACTCTCGTCGTACAAGTTCGTATAATAGGTTTAGGGTGCACTCTTGACTTGAACTTTCAATTATTACATGACTAAAATTACGTAAATTGTCTAATCAAAAATTGAATTAATTTTGAGATATATGTAAAGTAATAAAAATTTCCGGGAAATTATTAAACAGATTACGTATTAATTGATAACTTCTAAACTTTAAATTTTGTTTATTGTGAAACCAGGTCTACACTTTGTTTTAGATAGTTCTGTAGAAGTAAACAACCAACAACTAATCAACCACAACCTTGGTCCTCAAGATCGTAAAGAATGTAAAATGGTGATTAATCAGAAACTACCACTGGATGTAATTTGCCGTGAGTAACTGGGTTTTTTTATTTTGAAATGTCACGATTGTGAGACCATATCAATATGGGAAGTTTACTTGTTGATTTTCCGAGATGTAACAGTGATCACAACCAAAAATCAGGTCTCTTTAATTAACTATCACAAGCTAAGTTGAAGTTCTCCTAAGAACTAATTACGTAAAACTTTATTTTTGCTATAAAATTGCCATGAAACCAAAAATTTCGTTTGCACAAATTTTTGTTGATAAAAAATAAAAGCTCAAAATTCTGTAAGTAAAGAAGTCTTATACCTTGTACGAATATAATTATTCATTATTACATAATTTATTCTGAAAATTTCGATATCTCCCCACACCGTTCTATGAACCAGATGGCCCAGTGACCTTTACGAAAGAAAAAGGTCGTCATCCAATTAAAAAGAATATTCTCTTTGTAAAATAATTTTAAAGGTCAATTATTATAACTCTGAAAATAACCAGATCAACTTGAAGTCTGTTATACAACAACAATGGAAAGACGAGGGAAATCTAAACAATCGCCTCAAATTTCTCTTGGAAATATAATTTAGAATTAAGAACTCCAACTGACGATTACATTCACGGTGTATCTTACGCAATGTTCGATGTAAACAACTCTGATCGAGTTTCGTAACTAACATGGCTTTACCACCTACGGCTCCGAAGAGAGACAATCTCTAGTTATGAATGTGGTACTTACATAAACAGTGTCATAAAAAGACTAGAACATTGTATTAGTTGAAGCAAGAGCCAAACAAATATTTTCTTCATGTTGTTTGCTCTTATGATTTTATAGATTTTTTATTCGCTTGATCGATCGAACTTCATCACTAGGCTCAATATGCTAAAGATTTTATAGACATAGAGGTATAACATAGTTAATCATATTCTTAACTCTACTGAACGTGGTTAATAAAGAACTTAAATTTACAAAAATTGAATTTGTTTATAAAATGTACAAACAGTATCATGATATGAATCAAACGTTTTTTTTAGAGAACGCTGCTACACGATATTGAATCTTGATACTTTATCAGCACAGTTAGAAATTAATTGGCACTTAGTAGTCGCGTGCCCGCAATGCCTGATGGATACGTACAACGGAATTCTATCACGTGTGTGTTAAAGTGTTTCGCACTCATGCACACGTAGAAACGATAAAGCATGAATAAATAGATAAAATATAAAATTTTTCATGCACAAGAC
This sequence comes from Amyelois transitella, assembly GCF_032362555.1. Classification (NCBI taxonomy): domain Eukaryota; kingdom Metazoa; phylum Arthropoda; class Insecta; order Lepidoptera; family Pyralidae; genus Amyelois; species Amyelois transitella. The sequence continues at coordinate 1,769,875 of NC_083519.1, read as the reverse complement.
AATTAAAAAATGAAGAACAACAAGGCATGTATCCTTAAGCGGGCTTAAACAAACAATTATCTTTAGGCGTGATCGTACAGATATGCAAGCCAATTGATTTAAAACTGAAGATGCCGTAGATGATGTTGATGATTGACTTGAAAGACTGACAGGCCACATTTAGTTGTTAAGCTTAATGATGGAATTGTGATTCAAACAGTGACAGGTTGCTATCTCATCGCCTATAAGAAGAATCCCAAATTTATAAGCCGAAATATAGCAGTAGGGAAACTGTTGAAGCACTAATGAACTGAATAGTTTCATTAATCTGCAAGAAAAAGTAAACGTGTATGCTTGGCATATCAAGATGCGGGTTTTTCAACCTGCAATATCCATATTAGTATGCGGTATACCTTGACCAGTAGGTAAAGATCTCATTTCTTCTTCCTGGCCTTTTCACCAAAAGTAATTAAGTTCATGGTAGTTCAGCTACTTTTGGACCAGAAACAAAGACAGGTAACCCTATAGCCTTGCCATTTGCAGTTAAAATTGAATGATGATTATTGTAATTATCCTGAAATCATTAAAATTTTAAAGAACCTATTCGAATAAGTATTCAACGAATCATTCGGCTTTTAAAGTAATTGCTGACAGCAATTCCACGTCAATTATCAGGTCAGACCGTGTCAAGTTCTGTAAACGTTGCAGACTTGCAAAAACATTGTAAAGTGGGACAGGCGTAAAGTACCCTTTATGGTAAGGATTTCGTATTTTAACGGAAACTTGACCTTAAATACCGGATATACAGACAGACTTGTGTAAATGTTTGTTGAGGAATCAAGATGATAAAGTATGTTTTAAGGTTATATTTACGTTCAGAATTCGTAATTTAAACAAAGGTAACCTACCTTTGTTTATGTTTATTTATGTCGATTCTACCAATATGTAGATGTAGGTATTGACTGCCCGATTTGATTAAAATTGTAAAATACGTTACAGTTGTGTAATCTTTATTACATACCTATCAGAAATGCTATATTTGACCTGTTCCGGTATGACATTACTACACAGTTTACAAATAAAGCATAATAAAAGCGCTGAGAAAATTAAGGCACATAAGCTAAATTTAAGATAACTATCACTAGAACATAATTTGAATATGCCAGAGTAATTGTAACGTGAAATGAGTTGATGATGAGATGAAGAAAGAATCATCTCGAAAAAGAATAGAATATTTACGACCACAACATGAACATTTTGTCTGGTTAACTTGTAACTGGACCGAAGAGGCCAACGATTTAGCTTGTGTTGATATAAATGGATAACTTGAAAATAACTGAGCAGTTGTCGAAAAATATTATGTTTATAGGAATAACATTTGTAGTTAGGTGTTGTGAAAAAAATATTTGAATATGTTTGAAGATTTACAAAAATAATCTTTCAATAAAAAACGCAGACAATTGGAAAATATTTACCTATCTCATTAGTGAAAAGCCTCGTTGGCTCATTTCTAAGGCAATCTTATTATTTATCAGGGTCAGCGCTTCTCCTCCGCTGATTGGCTTAACGGAATGACGTGATTATGGTTGCGAAAACGAAATCCAATTACTGGGTCAAACCTAAATAACAACTGCGGCTCAAATCGGGAAAAAAGAAATTGGTTGTCTTAAAACTGAGTGTAGCAACATCGATTGCCTAATTGGCTGGACAACAATAACAAAACGGACACGAACACAAAACGCCTTTTCAAACGGCAACTTTCTCTTTTCACTAATTGTGACACGTATGTAGTACATACTCTGTGCAATCACAACATAAAGGGAGGTTCACACCACTGTTCCAGGTTGCACAATGAACCGAGTGTATCCGAAGTATACCGAGGCGAGGTCGCGTGGAGTCCGCGCGGGGCGACCGATCATGGTCGTGTCGACTGCACCACTGCACGTCGTCGGTCGACGGTTCTTTCACCGTTACACAACAATTACGTAAACGCGCCTTTCCAATGCTGCTGCAACGGACCGTGTAGCAACTGCCCGATCGCTTTTATATAATCCAGAGCTAATGGTCGTGTTTTGTTGTTTCTCAAACTTATTGACTAATGCGTAATGTCATAATCGTAATGAGTTCTTTTGAGGTTGATGTTTTGAAAACGGAAACCAAATAAATATGAAAACGAAAAAAGAAAAAGCCGTGTGGTTCCCGGCACTATTACAAAAAAGAATAGGACCACTCCATCTCTTTCTCATGGATGTCGTAAAAGGCGACTAAGGGATAGGCTTATAAACTTAGGATTCCTCTTTTAGGCGATGGGCTAGCAACCTGTCACTATTTGAATCTCGGTTCTATCATTAAGCCAAATAGCTGAACGTGGCCATTCAGTCTTTTCAAGACTGTTGGCTCTGTCTACCCCGCAAGGGATATAGACGTGATCATATGTATGTATGTATGTACGAAAAAAGAAACTTTGATTGGTATAATTCCAATTAATTTTCTTCTAAGTAGTTATCAAATCTAATAAAAAACCAGATTTATAAAGATCATTTAACATCTGCCAACAGAACAACATATTTTTACAAAATAGCAAAAATTTTGGGGAACAATCTTCAACAGTATTTTATTTTGAAGTAAAGAATAAATGCTAACTAAAAATGTTCATTCCCAGCCCATGGACAACAGGAAAGAACCACACAACACAAACACACAAGGGGTATTAACTCTAGAGTACAAATATCCGCAAACCGTGTGCTCTTGCGCAGCTCTAGCTAGCTAGTGTCATTGAATTAGAATAACGAAGCGTAGGGCAAATAAGGAAAACATTAGAAGTACTTTATTTTGACAAGAGCCTAGTACTCGTCAGTACATTGCGCCGTTCAACAAATATTTTTGACTTTGATTCTGGTGAAACTTCCTGTTATTTAAAATTGGTTGAAAAATCTTAAGAGCGAGTTCAAAATTACCTTATTTTTATACTTCCGCACAATTTGAATCGTAGTCCAATTCATGTATACACAGTTCCCATATAAAAGTACATTTTGTTGATATTTCCGATCGATCATAGTCATAGACTCCGCACAAAATTCCGCTCTCAGTCAACTTTTGCGACGTTATGGTAAAACGTTGCAGGTGAGAGATAATATAAAACTCCATAGAAAAACTACAACCCTTATTAGAACTAGTTTTAACAATCCTTAAGAGAGTAGTCACCAAAGGAGCGATCTACTTGGTGAGCGCTGAAGTAGTCCAAAGGCAAAGGCCCGGGGCGTGAGCTCCTATAGGGCATCCGGGCTATGAAGAGGGGCGCAGGGGAGACCGTAGGAGCACGACGTCACACTCTGTTGCCATTAATACGAAGATCTCGGCCTTAAGCCTAACGACACCACATAATCATAGAAAGAACTCACGATATAAAACTAAACTCATAATTATTCAGGTGAACATTGCTTTAATAAATTAAGTTAGACCCTAATTTATTAAAGTCTTATCTAAAATATTGCCAAATTCCACGAGCCGACTGCGTTCAAGATTGGGGTCAACCCTCTGACGTCAATACAAAACTTCCACTCGATTCTCCTGCGTCAGGAATTTTATTATTTCTTAACAAACGACGCCTCAAAATGCGTGGGGTGTTAAGGTTGATTGCACGTGGATCAGTTTGCCCCAGACGTCATTAATCAGAAGATAAGCACGCGAATGAGAAATGAAAAGGCTTAGTTGGCGAATTGAACAAAGTTACCTATCAACAGTTACCTACTTTCTGATGGCTCTCTATGCTTATAAGTATACCCTACAATTACAACCTAATAACCTTATCACTTGTATTTTTGATATGTTTCTTCTATTAAGCCTTCAAACTACAACATATGAACTTAAAATATATGTTAAAATTTATTCTTTGCCCCGCAGTAATAGAAAAAACATAAAACCTTCAAAAGACAAAGAGTAGAATTTAAAAATAATCTAGATGAGTGAAACTCTGACGTAAACCGGAGTTCTGAGTTACAACCCAAAAAAAAACTTTATTTTTCGCTACCCCTTTCTTCTTCCTCTTGGCTTTAATCTCGGTTGTATCCTGATCACTCTGGAGAGTTTCCGCTTGCCCTGTATTTATTCTAATTGCTACATATTTCTTTTTTTTTACTTCTATAGTCAATGAAATGTAACCAAAACCACCAACATCTTGACGCAAAAGTTGTCCAAATTTGTATTTCGATTGTCAATGCAAACTCCAAAAGTAAAAGTTGTTCATGGTGAAATGACAAATTTATCATCATTTTTCTTATTCTTAAGACGAAAAACGAGCTACAATAGTTAGTTAGTATAATGCAAAGTCATGGACTTGATAAAAAATATGTCCGATAAGTACCTACTTGAATGGAAATTAATAAAGAAAAATTACATAGCCAAAGATAGCTTTGGCTATGTAATTTTTTATAGAAAAATGCAAGTAAACAAACTTCATTACTTTCCACTGTCAACTATGTTTTAAGGTTTCATTCAGTTTCAAGAAAACAGCATGATATATAAACGAGAAGAAATTTAAGTATATTTTAAGCTGCTAATGGTATTCACATGTTGTGTGTTAATTTGTATCGAACCATTCCATTCTATCTTCCACACCAACCCCCTAGTTTCACTTTTATTTATTTCAAGATAAATACGGGATTAACCCTTTCAGATTAAACAAAGTTTTTACAATCAGGTGTTTATCTGAAAGGAATCTGGAAAATTTCGATGCACTACACACACATATTGTTTCCATTTGTCGCTTTCTAGAACAGGCAAAGATTGGGGTTCCTATTCTACTATGCCTGAAACCAAAAGGCTATATAATGCAGTCTTGTTATTGCTGATGTAAATAAGTAATAATATATTCAATTTTAAATTATTACTGCAATTTATGACTTCTATTTTTTTTTTTTTTTTTTTTTTTTTTTTTTTTTTTTTTTTTTTTTTTTTCACCGGACAAATTACACTGATTGAGTTAGCCTCGAAGTAAGTTCGAGACTTGTGTTACGAGATACTAACTCAACGATACTATATTTTATAATAAATACTTATATAGATAAACATCCAAGACCCAGGCCAATCAGAAAAAGTTCTTTTCTCATCATGCCCTGGCCGGGATTCGAACCCGAGACCCCCGGTGTCACAGACAAGCGTAATACCGCTGCGCCACAGAGGCCGCCAATTCTATTATGTTTAACGGCTCCTAGGCGATTATTCCTTGAAATGTTAACACACACATTATAAACACACGGGTCTAAGTTTAATCATTATTAGATATAAACTAAAGACGTCATAACATAATAGGTATTCTAGTCGCCATTTAGTCATAGTAAAATATGGTTATTGACAATTTATAACAGCCAGAAAAACCATCTAATAATTACAGATTTAGAATGTTGTATAAACACATACAGAACTATAGACTATTAGAGAAATAATAGACAATGTTTCATAATAAACCTATTTTAGAACGTATTTACTTATAATACTTACTTAAAATTGCTTAAATAAATTAAAAGTAAATTCCTAGTAAAATGTAAATACCAGAGGAAAAGCAGAGAAATGAGAGAATAATTAATCAACGAAACCACTATACGATAGTCACAAGAACAGACTGCCTTCAACAGATGAATAGCAAATAAGGCTTTGACGGTCCTTGCTAAGAACAAATGACCAGGCGGCGCAAATAATATTTATTAACACTACAAACATTATACACAATTTATTACCATCACATTTACATTTAAGTACGGGTAAGTTTGTAAGGTATGAATAATTATATAATATAAATATAAGAATAATTGACAAATCCAATCATGGACAATTGAGCACCGAACCTCTCTAAAAAGGAAATCGATCCAAGTAAAAATAAGACCAGGCAAGGATTTCTCCGTTGATTGAAAAAATTTGGTAATTTTACCGGCTAGAAAGAAAGTAAATCAACTGATGTTGGGATTTATCAGATATCTCTTATATTAACAATATCAGCTATAATTATTCATTGGGAAAGTACCTCCGAGGGAAAAGCAAATGGGAAAGTAGTAAAAGGAGGTCAGGCTCGAACAGGAGTGAGAAATGAAAACCGTGAACACATGCAACTAGGTTAAGCTGATGAAATCGGGCTTGTGCAAAGCATAAATAAACTTGCTGATAAGATCGGTTCATAGATAGCTCCTAATATTAGCACCACCTTGGCAATAACCCACATATTTACTCACGTGCTAATGGTAAACATTTCAGTGAGTAACAATTTGAAAAAATTAAGAAGCTTTCAATGGAAAATGCAGTCAGTGAAAAAGATATGAAAACCGTTAATAACCGTTAAATACAGAATGTCAGTGGCTGACACCGTTTCATGAGCAGGTCACAGCACACCTAAGATTGCAAAAAACAAAGTTGTCTTGAAGCCAGTAGGCAACTCAATCTACAGCTGCGATTTTGTTTATTTTTTTTAAGGTCTACAGTAAAATGAGAAACACGATTGATAAGGGAAGAAAACTCAACTTTAAATAGTGGAGCAAGAATAAAAGAACAATGCTGGCAGATACAGTTGGCGTAATAAAAACACAATAATACCTATTGTGTTAATCTAGTTATAGATTCATAACTTTCCGAGATATTCATAGCAATAATTCTATCGAGCAAAAGCCTAATTTACCCGCTCCACGATCGATGTCACTAGATAGATTCCGGGTTCCTCTCTAGAACCAACCGAAATTAATAACGAAAGGATAATGATATTCAAAATTTCTGATTCATTTACAAATAAAAAGAAAACTTGACGTCAACCAATGTTGTGAAACCAAATGATTTGACAGTTATTAAGCGATATGTAGTATCCTATAATAATGAATAAAAATTTTGAATTTGAATTTGATGGCTTCACCTACATATATAATTTTTTTCGCTTCATCTAAACCGAATGTATAATATACCTATGATTTGTGTTTTCATAAGAACAATATGTAATGTCCCTGTCATTAAATGTAGTATGTAAACACTGGTGTACCAGTTAAATAAATAAATTATATTAAAAAAAATCGAACTTGATTTTGCTGACTAAAAGAAATATCGTTGATTGCTTAGCGCTCAATAACTAAACTAGAAAAGCCTAACACTGTTTCTGCTTTTAATTTAGAAATATTCAAGGCTGACAGTTGGGCCATAAGAACTATTCTAAAATAATCTGCTGTAAAGACGACTGAAATAGAACCGTGACGATTTGACTTTTACCCTTTCAGAGTTGAACGAACATTAGCGCGCTTGCAACTGCATTGCAATCATTTAATGACTTTATATTATGGCGATGTACTTGTATAATCATTCCTATTGTATGTTTGAAGAAACCGAACAAAAGGGTTGAAAATCATGCAAGTACAGAAATGAGAAGATTCCGAAACGAAATTTTGGAAGACAAAGATTTCTACTAATAATGAAATAAAAACTAGGGATATCTCTTTATTTTATCTATCTTTTAGCGTATTCCCAATTGCATCTTCAGTTACACACCGTTTGAAGCACCGGCCCTGTCAATTTCTATGCACGCATCTGTTCCAAAGCTTTGTATACAATCAATGACGATGTGGATTTCTCAGGTCTGCCCCTCTTTCCTGGATCCACGTATCCCCAGAAGAGGCGGCGTGGGGCTATATATTAATATCATCACAGTTAATCAGTGGCACGTACTTTTCATAAAATATAGTATCATTGAGTAAGTATCTCATAACTCAAGTCTCAAACTTACCACGAGGCTAACCCAATCCGTGTAATCTGTCCCAAAAAAAAAGCCTTTAAGTACAATTTATTATTATCATGTTAGTCAACACAGTCATTCATATTAGTCATCAACGTTCAAAACTTTCTACAACTCATTGCACATACGTATTTGTGTAATCCTCCATCTTCAAGTACACCTACCTTCTCTATAAGTATTGGCATTATTTTTGTATCACCAATTCGGCCACATCACATCAATGACCTGCACCCGCTTACTGGTAGCGCTCAATGTTCACCCACTGGCCGCGTTCCCACTTCCGCGGCCCACTTTCTGCAGTTCAGATATGATCGTGATCCTATTACATAACTGTAGCGACAATAATTACAAATTATTGAGCAGCAAGTTGCAATACATGTCCTTGATCCGTCATTTATACACTCGTTATACATTCTTCGTGTAGCAATTAAGTAATAACTGTGAGATTCTACTGTTACAGATGGTTTTTTTCTCAATCGTGTGTCTCTTTCTAGCGAATCTGGAAAATAATGGAAATGAAAAACAGAATTTTCTTTAGTTCGCGCATTAACCAGCACAATTATCGTTCACATTATTAAAATATAGCGTACAATAAATCACAATCATTAATTAAATGAGTAATGAGAATGTTTTGTATGGTATTTTTCCCACTTGGTATCGGACTTCATTGTCATTTAGGGTTGCTTAAAAATATCTACCAATACTTATTACTAAATTTTTTTTTTGTGAAATAATAAACAAAAATTATAGTGTCGCATAGTCCTTACAAGAATATCATTCTTAGACAAAATGTCGTTACAGTCGATAAAAGGTTAAAAACTATTTGTAAAAATAACAAAAGGGACAAGTTTCGATTGAAAAATGCAAATTTCGTGTAGACTAAGAGTTTTAGACTAGACTTGGAGTAAATCTATAAATATAAAAAACCGTTGAACTCCCCAAAAAATTTTGATCCTAGTATACGAAACCTTAAGAGTAAATCAAGGAAAAATAACGAACGAACCAACAGCTCATAATATGATTGTGTTTTTAATACGGAACACTAACGCAAAAAACAGTCATACCCGTGACTGGACACGAGACCTGCATCTGTAAGGCTTAACCGACACGTGATGCAAAATAACGAACAAACCTACAGCTGATAAAATGATTGCGTAAGTTACAAGTTTTATTTCAAATTTGATCAATGGAATATTTATATACTGCATTGATATTTGATTCCTTATAATTCCTTTTTTAGATATCTTATAGAGGGCATCTGGTCAGTTTATGATGCTAAGTTTGGATAATTGCGAAGTTGACGTTGTTGAAGAAAATGCTGCAGGTTGTTACCGCTTCTTTTGCACTGACGATTTGGAAGCGGCAGTTAATTTTGTTTTAATTTATTTATTTGACGTCTACCAATGTTGTGAAACCCAATTGGTGAACTGAATAAATAAATAAATAAACCAAAAGATTTGAATTATTAAGTGACCCATAATAATGAATAAATTTAATTTTATTCATTATGTGATTTTTAACTACTTTGTATGTACCAAGTAATTCAAGACAAGGGATTTTTAATGTCCTTACATTATCTGGCCAGTAAGAATGTTAAGTTTACTCAAAATTATGCCGCCGGATGACTAGATTACAAACCAGTTTTAACTTAATGATGCGTTAATCATCGGATAACTTAAACAAATGAGAATGTCCTTCATAAACCAGAAATTTGAAGTTTAAATTACCGCAAATATAAATAAAATTATTTGGCAAAAAAATAACCATAAAAATATCAGAAAGCACCTTAACACGGCATTTGGATATAAAATAATATTCTTATAATATACTGCTATAGGCAGGTTACGAAAATTTTACAGAGATATTAGTAATCCCATTTGATAAATTCAATGACTACTTTAGTAGGTATCGAACAACATTGTGAAAATGTTAAGATCTTTCCCATGGACGTCTTAAAAGGCGACTAAGGGATAGGCTTATAAACTTGCGATTCTTTTTTAAGGCGATGGGCTACACTATCACTATTTGAATCTTAATTATATCATTAAGCCGAACGTTAACTATTAGTCTTTTCGTAACTGCTGGCTCTGTCTACCACGCAAGGGATATAGATGTGACTATATTTCTGTATTAACAGAAAATCTAAAATAACTAATGTCAATAGACATTTGATTGGTGTTACTAGGGTCCTATAAGCAACTAAGAGTTGCATAAACAATTTCGTTCGGTTTCTCTCATTACCTAGTGACAACTACTGAGAAGCCAATTGGATTCGTATGGAAATTTACTCATATAAGGAAGCAATAAATTCCGAAGGAAGCAATATAAACATAGTCGATGCAATCCAGTACATAAAATATGATCGAGATAACAAGGACCCGGTCACTGCAAGGAGGTTGCATAAATGCCAAACGCTTTCTCCCGATTTCTCCTGTGACAAACGATCAAATTGGTTCGTGCGCAGCATAAAACTAACAAAGGTACATAAAACCACCGTATGAATATTACATTACATTAATTCTTATGAAAATTACATTGTAAACATCGCATAATAATAATTTTATCCTTGCTTATAGAGTGGGTGCTGGGAATCTTGCACATTTAGTGACAGAATAGTTAGGGTTATAATTTACACGGGAAACATACTTTGAAGTACAGACAGATTCCATGCTTCAGCAAGCAATCAATCTTTAAAGTTATCTCCTTTAATGATCATAATTTAGATCAATTGCCGTATTCTGATCAGGAATAACTCTCTATTGCACCATACAAACATTTTATTTCATACCATGATTCTTTTTTTGTACAATCAGGAAACGTGCACAATGATTAGATATCTAAACAGAATTACCGATAACAAAGCTAAATATGTCGCTCTTTAGGCAAACAAATTGCGATCGTACTTATAACAATTATGATGCAAACCTTTAAAAATATTAATCGACTAGATACGATTTTATGAGCGGCTAGTAACAATTCGGCATACTTTCTATGCCTGACCGAAAAATTCACGACCGTAATCGATATCTTAACTGCGTGAAATGAAGCAGACAGCGGGCCATTAAAATAAGACCCCTGATGATTCACAGAACTCAATAGCTTAGAAATCAAATGGCAGAAAGAGCAAAGTTCCAAAGGCCAAATCGCAGTGGTCGCCTACGGTTAAACGCTCAGCCTATTGTGAAACGATTTCACTAGAGTTATTCACAGAGAAAGTGCTAATGGCTATGAAACAATACTGAATTGTGCTCGATGTTTGTCATTGGAGACTTGCAAGATTGACGCATCACATGTTGTGATGAAAGTGTTGTTTAAGAACCTATTTAAAAAAAAAAGATTGAATATATTTGTTACAATAGAACTGCCTAGAAGTAGCTCATCGCATTGTATTGTCAAAATAGATATTGATTAATCTGGGGTCAAGTCTGTAAAAAAATTATTGTGATAATAATATGTCAATATGGTGTGTTTAAAAGATAAAAAATTTACCACAATATGTCAAAATCTTTTCCACTGAGTTTTACTTATCTGAGAGAAACTTATCTTCATGACATGACTTCCTTTAACCTTTTATTAATATATTAAGGAAAAGATATCCTGACTTTTTATCGTTAATTATTTGTATTGATCCATCTTAATCTTATTTAGACTTTAGACTACATAATAAACTCGTATTAATACTGTTTCCTCTATTTGACATTTGGATGACATTTACTAAGTCACGATTACTTCGGCCAAGGTCTATAGTGTAATAACGCTGATTATTTGCTAACAAATAAGAAATTTACGGATCAATTCTAAGAGCAGCACCTAATGTAGATATAAAACTTACCAATACTACGATGGAACATACACGTAAACTGTCAAATCTGTAGTAATTAAAAAAACACAATTATACCTACTCGTTAACAAGTATCGTGATGTGATGAATGTGATTGAAGCGAAATAAATATGCAGCGATCGTAGCAATGAAGAAGATGTAGACACTGCCTACTCCTCGTATATTATAATGATCGCCATAAAAGTGTTAGTCAGCAGACAGAACTCAGATGATCAAGTATTTCAAATAGAATTTTGACAACAATTGAAATAAAGACAGTATTATTATAGCTAACGAGCGAAACAAAGCATGGGATAGTGTTAAATCGGTAACAATAGACAATGAGTGGATTAAGACCACATTAGACCGATACAAAAGATAACGATATAGGGTCAATGTTGACTCCCACGACCGCGGCAGAAATGTGCTGTGGTAAATATTTAAAACTGTTGAATGTTGATCCAGTGGTGTGTTTAAAGTGTAAATACTTGCAAGATGAAGATGAAATACAGTTGAATATAAACAATGATTTACGCAATAACATCCGTATCGTTGTATTTGTATTAACGTAAACGATACACTGTTTTTATTAAACGCTGATATATTTTATCTGTCAGTCAATTTATTGAAAGTAAAACATATTTAAACTGGTAATTTTGTTGCATGGGAATAGTGGACGAAAACTTAACATCTTAAAAATTGCCTAATTTGCCAATTTACACGAAATCATAATGCTTTTATCAAATTTTAAATGATGGTGCTTGAAACGTAACACTTACCAAGTTCCAGCTACAACCTCTGAAACCAGACATTTTTAAACAAAAGAAAAGACCGTGAATATATTGACTGCAATTTCTATTTACGCGAAATTACATAAATATCATGAGAAAACTATGTAATTTCATTTGAAAAGATTACAATGAGAAATATAACACAAATCTACAAGCTTATCATTAATTTTGTCAATGAATAAGCAACATAGATACGGTTACATTTCCTTTACAGTTTATCTTAAAATAAACGTAATCGATTAGCCTTTCATGGCTTTCAGTACTCGATATGAAAGAAAATCGATACAGCGAATAATTATCTATTCAAATTGTGGAAGGCTCGGTCTCCAATCGATTGCCCTTGAAAGTGGTTTTGTTAGGGATATCAAACGTGATATTGGCAATTTGATTTCTTTTTAGAATTAACAGAAAGGTTGAACAATTATGCAAGGCAATACGCACAAAACATGGTGATTGAGTCTTTGATTGAACTCGGTGATAGCATTCGCAAGTTCAGTCCATTCAGAAGTAAGATTGACTGTCTAACTGCGAATTTATGTCTCCAAATAGCAATTGCTAACAGTTCTTAATGTTCCAAATGATAATAAGATGATAAACTAACCAAATCGACCTTCCACGAATGAACTTAACCGCACTGTCTTGTGTCAAGAACACCAAAGGGTAGATGAACTAGAGCGGCCAACCGCAACGAATTACTTGCAACTTTAACGGTCCGAAACGCGTGGATTGCAGTCTTCTCTATTACACCTAAAGAACCAATCCGGCTGAAGGTGGCAACAAATTTCATAATGGGCTTTATTTATGGAAAATAGTAATATTTTTTACCATTTATTACCATTTTTTTCTGCCATTTTCATAGAATGGTAACATACAACCTACAATCAAATTTTAACTCGATGGAACATTGAAAAGTAAGTCATATTTCAGTTGATATATTTGTTAGATGATTGTGTTCTGTTATCATTTTCATGATGATGATTCAAGCGGAATTAACTTTTCGGTATCCGAGTGAGTAGTAAGTCCGATTGATTATATTGTATAAACAGACATACAACTACTATTTCAAACTTTCGAAAGATGTGTCGTTGTCGTTACTTAGAAATAGTTTATCTTAAAAATTACTTATTTATTTCCCGTACTGAACTATATTTTGAACTTTGTTAAAACGAAGCGATTTGTCATGACATTACCCAGGTGTAGACGTTGATATAGTCTATCTTATCACGTGACTAACAATAATAGTACGTCAATTTATATATGGCTAGTATTGGTCAGATCAAACTTGGTAACAGTCACGTTTCAAATATCAGGTGCGTGACTTAGTATGAAAATCACTATGATCCTATGAACTATGAAGATACGACTATTAACGATTAAATTAAATAATGTTTCAGTGGAAAAGAAAACTTTTTTCGTAATTTTATTATAACTGAACTAACTAGTACACGTGATGACATTGTACAAGTAGTCTAGTATCAGTTATTGACAAAATCATAAATATGTTCTATAAATCAAGATATGCTATTTAATTAAATTTTATATATAATTCTTATTACTACTACTAAGTTAATTTTAACACGAGCAACTTTCGAACGTTTAATTTTACACTTGATAGCTCTCAAAGCCAACCAATTAACTTTCTAACTCAAAAAACGAGTACTTTACGCTGTTTTGACACGAACAAAGCTGACAGTTCGTCAGAACAAAGAGTGGCACGAATGGTAACAAAAGGTCAAAATACCGCTGCAAACTGTATCGTGACCCCACATTGAGACAACACCATTGAATAGGTCAAAACACTTTTAAATAAAACAGAATGTGACCTCATTGGGTCCAGAAATAAAAACGGGATACTGGAATACGTTAACGGTTGACACAAATTTGGGACCTGACGTAGGAGTATGAATGATAAAATAGCCATTTGCCAAGATTGCTCTAGATGAGGCTTTATGTTTCTTATATTTTTAAATAATAGCACTTTGTTTTAATAAAATATCACTACCACCACCACATTTCCATCCCAGTTGATTTTATTAATAAACGATTAGATATTATTTATCCGCTGTATGAAACACGCGGAAAGTTTATAAATTAATAAATTAATTCGCGAATTACTGATGGTATAAATACTTCTGGTATAAAAGAACATGCTTACATATTCAAAGCCATCGATCTCTTATGGTTTCCTTAGATATTATCTGTACTAACGAGTGCGAAAAAAATTCAGTGGGTGTGTGTCTTTTTTAGCGCGGAACTAACAGTGCGTGACTGAACCATTATTAATACAATAACAACAATAATATTGAAGTCCAATGAAATAGCTGAATTTATTGGCAGGAAATACCTTAACATTTTTTCTGGAACACAGAGAAAAAGCTATGAGAATACCGCCCGCAGAACATGTTCAAATTTTCCACATAAAACTAAGTTACTAACAAAACTGAGGAAAAAAGACATAAAATAAAACGTTTATTCTGAGCTTACGCTTGGCACATTTTTTTCTGAAGTACGGATTCAGTTTCAATTACAACATTTTTGTCTCAGGATAACACCTAATAAAGTCCATATAAATTATATGGGTTTAGTTATTTATGATCACCTACCTTATCGTTATATCCAGCTCTTAGTTATTATAAAGCACGTTCACTTAAATTGAAATATTGTGCTTAAATTTATGGATTGTTAAGTTTATGACCATATTGATATAATAGTATTAAAATCTTATAAGTTGGTCAAGTGTTCTACTGACAATAGTAATTAACTGAATTAATTTTATCTCTATTATTTCACGTAAACAACAATCTATGTCGGTCAAGTTATTAAACATAACATTGAGTTATTCAATATATCTTGTAGAAAACAAATTGTATCAAATAATAAACTTTGGTTTATCAATAAGTTTCTCCATCATATTCCTTTAATATCCATGTGATCATCTTTCAATTCTTTCTAGATCATTGTCCAAAACGTACCATCCATCTTTTAAAACGTCTTGTCTATACATACTTTATATTGACTATACTTTATTTTCCCGGATGGTTGACATCGACCACATATTTCTAATTTCTACGAACCTTGCGCGCCGTATCTTTTTGTATGTACCTTTATCCAAAATCTTCTCGTATGTGTAAGCTCGTTTTTCTCGATTTAATCGATTCGATTCGATCGATTAAAGATTAAAGATCGATTTAATCAGATCTGGCCTTTTTCACGAACGTTCTCTTGCCCAAGATTTGTAGAAAGGATTCACCATAACCCGTTAAAATTTGGTGAGCGCCGAACTAGGTAAATTTTCATGTATTCAAAGATTTCACTTTGATCCATTATCAAAATTCGACAATTTTTTTTCATTAATTTAGAATGTCTCCCAAAAGTATAGGTGAATGTAATATTGCGCTAATCCATGAATATGTATATTGTTTCAACATAAATCTCTGTCGGGCGCCATGGTGGGCGCGATATTATCGATCGTCGCGCTTTGCTCTTAATTGCTATTTGTTGCGATTTACTTCACAAGGTCAATGAAAACTTTAAATCTCCCTACTTGTAGATTAATATTGTGTTTATCATACATTGTGCTATTACAGAGACAAAAAGTATTTTGGCAATCCAAAAAGAAGGACCTTATTAGACCTATTAGAATATCTGGCCCTGTTAGAAATTTTTATATTTCACTTAATTGCTGCCTTATAAGAATTTCATTGTGAAGATTGTTTCATCCAATATTTACTCTCTTCAGCTTTTCTCAAAAGAAATAAACTTTCACTTATCGAAAATTGTTCAGTGAACTTAAAACGGGCTGCGCTAAATGAATGTAATAATAAATGTAGGAAAAAATTAGTGTCCGGCTTCACATGCCGGATGATATGGAATGGTAATAAATTGCATGTTATTGCTGTAGATTAGTAGTCAGTTTCATTGTTTTATGAAGGTGTCTGTGGAATCTTCTATAACAATCGTAATAAATATATCAGCGCAGGCACAGATTATATACAACAAGACGAGATGAATGGACTATCAGAAATGAAAATGTTACAAAGATTGTAAAAAATTATATTCAATAGCCTACGGTAACAGCTTACCATCAGGTCAACCATACCGTTTGTTTGTATGTTTGTTTGTAATATCTTCATTGCACGGAAATTTACACAGTTAAAAGAAATAGTACAAAAAAGAAATAATTCATGAGAAATTCAGTATTTCCTTCTCTTTATTCTTGAGCTATAAAAGTTATTTACAAATGCTTGATTTTCAGTTAACGTTTCTTCGCATTTATTTACATTTTTTTAATAACAAATATTATTGAAACTGGTAGAACATTCAATACCTCTAGATTATTGCGTCACGTAGAAACCAGTAACATATGAGGCAGAATGATTTAATAAATCAATATGACAAATGCTTAATGATATCTATGGCGAATAATTTTAATAATACTATGTCATTGTCACACAACACTTTTGCATACTAATTATCAAATACAGTATTAATGACCAAATCTTTTTTTTATTTATTTACCTTCAGAAATATTAGTTATCTACTTACATAAGTAATAAGATCTTTTCACATGTACATGATTTTAGTGAAAATATAAAAATAAAATACTGGTCTTTGTCTTTAATTTTCGAATAATTCCGAAGGTACATATAAGGAACGTTTCACGGGAAATTAAACCTACATAAAATTCGTTGGCAACATGCTTAATTTCACCTTTTAAGACCATAAATCTTCTAAATAATTCATCTGAACTACTTCAACATTATTAGCTACATTCCGGACGGGCAGCTCCTGCAAATTCATCTTTAAGGAGCCCGGATAAGCATTGAAATTAAAATAGTCACGCATTGGTCGGCATTCGACAATCACAACACAACGCGTGTTCTCCTTGTAAGGCAGACGAAGACGGAAGATTGTTTGACCTCAGATACGATTTATATATCGTCATTGCAAAACAAGCAAGAGTACCTCCCGTGTAGGTTTGTTGGTTTCACTACGTGCCTCGATAAATGCTGTGGGTTTCATAAACTTCTAAAAGAAGAAACACAAATTACTTAATCATCAATCCGCAGAGACTTTTATGCAGGCCGGCAGCCAACCTATGAATCTTCGCCAAATAACTTGATTATATGTATGTCCAAACAAAGCCAGGGCTCTGAGTTATACCAACATGTCAAAGTAACACATAAAATCAAATAAAAGTGAAGTATTTTTTCATAGTAGTCATTTCAAAAATATCCATAGACGTCAACATGTGTATGGAACCAAAACTTGTTTAAAAATAGTGTTTAATGAAAAACTTTAGGCAATTTACACTCTCTGTAATGGTCATAGACAAATAAATTACACAAAAATATCGTACCAAAGTACTGTAGTAATTTTATCGTACTAAAATAAAAAAAATAATCATACAATGTTACTTACACACAAAACAACATTTTGTGATAAAGGTAAAATTACATTGGCCAAACTTAAAATTACTATTCTGTAGTAATCGCGAAGGTGTGTCTGAGAAAATATGTACGCAAGTAGTGTTAAGTCATGTGCAAATAAAGGATCGTTTATTACCCATATGAATAAACACACGCAGAAGGTAATATTCACATGTAACAATTGGCGTAGTTTGAAATCTAGCAAAATTGTAAGCGGACAAACCAACAATAGACAACATTAAGTGTTCATCTATTTAGACGATATGGTAGAAATAAGACATCAGTAAAAATTCTCGTCATAACAAATAATAAATAAAAATTTCGTGTTTGATTTTCTACGTATGATATAATAAATTAAAGCTTGAGAGCTAATAAAGTAGGTAGCTGATTTATCAATCTAATGACACAGCGTTTGAATTTATGCATACTATCCTGATATTTTATTTATATGATTATATCACTGGTGACCACAATAAGTTTACCTCTGCACGCTTCGGTATACTATAGTCGGTTCAGATTAAATGAGTTAATTCCATAATGACCACATTTTCCTGCTCAACGATTTCTATTTGGCGTACAGTTGTCTGTTTATTTGCAATTTAAATAATCTTGTTTACAATGGCGTACGCATTGCAGAGATCAATAGTTAGATAATTATAGAGATCAATATCATGTCGTGGATAACGATACTTTGTGGTTAGTGACTATTTAATGTAAAGCAATTGTTTACACTTGCTTAAGTAAACAATTAAATTTTATATAATTTCACCTTTGGTTCATTGCCCAAATAATATCAGCTTAAAAGATTATGGTAGGTATGGTACAAGAGGTGTAAGAAATAACAACTCACTTGATTTAAAATACTAAAATACTTGAAAGCAACATAGTACAACCATTCAAAATTATTTATCCCTTTGTTCTCTTGTAGTAACTAACCGAATGCTCAAAAAATATCAAACCTAGAAAAAAATATTTTTCACCAACACATCGAGGTGAGTGACGCGAGTCAAATCGATTCGAGCCTACCGGAAAGATGTTTCTCGAGTCGATGGATATATTTTAATTACAACGCATATGTACCATTATCCCAATGATAATTGTGAAACCAACAACGACCTACTTTGGAAGACTAACAAGGCATAAATTGGATCAGATTCAACACGATAAAGAAACGATTCATTATAATTTATTATACCGGAGAACATCCCATCAAAGAACACTCACTGTGTCTTCAAAACTGATATCATATCACTAGTGTCTGGTACACACTGGGTTTGATGATCAAATACGACGGGACTTGACCAAAATATACCTTTATTATTTCGATCAAGGGTCAAAAATATATATTCTGTTAAAAATTTGATAGTATCATTAAATAAGTTACAATTATTTCTCAGTAATATTGGTTAAACCATAAAATAATGATTATTTATTCAGTGTCCTACTGTTGTAAAATTGCACATAATGGGCAGTCAGCTTTGTAGTAGGGCACATCATATATATCATGATATGATAAATAACTTGTTTCGTAGGTAGTGCAATCGGTGTGATTTGTCCGCAAAAATAATATTTGGTTTCATACACTATTAGGACGTTCTTCCTTTTGACTTCTAGCTTTGTCTCATTTTATAGAAGAATAGTTTACCATAACATTATTAACAGTAATAGATTGTATAACTGCAGTTTGAAAACGCCCGTCACATTTAATTAAAATATCAATATCTCAGCCAGTAGCACAACAATTTTCCACAATTACGCTGGGTTGGGAACGTGGACTTAAATGACCTGACTGCAGCGATTATGATGATTCTGATGTCAATTGGTCTATCTGAGGCGCGTGATTGACGTCAAATGCTGATAAATAAGGTGCATTTAGACTTATTTTAATTTGTGGTTATAACATAGCTAGACTTTGAAGTTAATAAGAAACCGCAACCACAACTGCAATGAAAGAAAATCCATCTTTCTCTTTATCTCATCTCGGAATTTGGTTGCAATAGCGACTCTTAAGTTCCCGCCTTTCAAATTGTATAAATTGAGATTAAACTAACTTAATATGTTTAATTTTCCGACTTTGTTGGTTCTTTGTGGTGATGATACGAATTATAATTTTGTAATAAACATAATAAAAAATAAAAAATAATGTTCTTATTGTTCAAATTGAAAGTCATATCGATTAATAAAATTGACCCTTACCATAACACCTCAAGGATATAGAGTAAACCTGTATAATGATCAATGATCATTAAGATTGACGATTAATCATATCAGTAGTCAAGGCCTAATTGATTCACAACTCTTCCGTCCTGATGTTTAGCATCCCTTATGCACTAATGCAAACAAACATGTGTATGAAAAGGATAGAATCTATATCACTTGATATCGCATTGAAAATCTTGATACACCGTATATGGAGAGATCTAAATGTCTTTTCTCCTTTTATGTGAGTTATTCATTGTAAGCGAGACACGAGGAAACATTTCAAACGATCGTGAACACGTATATTTAATTAGTCATGTATCATGCATTGTTATTTTTCTTTCTTTGACTACACTGAAGTATTATTAGGTTTGTATTGTTTGTTATCAATAAATGTTTCAATTTCGTTTACTTGTTATTTTAGTGTCTTTTCTTTTTTGAGACGTTCTACAAAACAAAGGATATTCCTTACTACAGGCAAAAGGCGTTGTTATTGTGTTTAGAAATCAAATGCTATCTAGTCGTATTTCAAATTAATGCTACGATGTCTGCTACTCTTCCTCTGATCTGCAAGGTTCATAGGATGGATATGTATACGACTACAATATTTTCAGCGTACGCACATGATGCTAATAACATACATATCTCAGTCCATATCGAGTTGTTGAGGCCACGTCCCTACATGGCGATCACACGTGCAGGTGCTTCCGTGGTCACTGGAAGTCTGACCTCTCCGTCATGTCTCGCAAACTTACCGACGTCTTTTTGGTTAAAGATAATCATTAATAAGTAGACCTACCAGGTCGAAGTGGCATTTTTTTCTGGAATAAAATGAGTATTCCAGTGGTATGACTTTGATATTTTCTATTGGCAAACATGAATCTACGAAGTCTTTTAAACTTTTCTTTGAAAACCCATAAAGATGATCAAACAACAATGATCCTAAAGATCGTAATTCTTATAAATTTTTGTTGAAGATAAAGCAGACATTGCTACTGAGAGCATGGCCGGTGATCTCGTTCTAGCGACGATATAAGTTACTATTATTAAGTACGTGATGAGAGACGTGTGTCGGCAAAAATTCTATTTGTATGTACTGGAGATACGCATGACGAATTCAAAAATAAATATGCCATAAGACCTGCGTCTCACAAACCATTAAAAAATTACTCGACACAGCAGACTCACCCAAAACAATAACCAGATAAGAAAACTTGTCAAAATTCTTTCGATAAGTATTTATGGAAACAAGTTGATTAATGTATTAATTCATGAGGAAATAATTGATGTTCATAAAAAATGTTGCAAAAAGAAAGGAAGATAATGAACAATACCTGACGCGTTTAAATTCATGTTGAAGATCGATAATGTGCTGCTGAAACTTACCTGCAACAAATATAAAAGAGAAATTAAACTTCAATCATCGAAAATACAATCATAACAAAGTTCTTCATAAATATTAAATTAGTAAATTCAGTTATTTATAAAACCATTCTAGACATTGCTGTCTACAAAACAAACCTTTTGATTTGTGGCTAAGTTTTGCATTATGACATTTCATACATACTCGTAAATTGTTACATTTTAATGAAACTTTTTACCATAAAACAAATAGTATCTGTAATATCCACCATTGTTTGATGCGTCGATTTAAATTCCAATAAATCAAACTAATTTGCACTAACTGCTACAATAAATAGCTTCTATTGCTGCTGATAATAATCCCTTAATATTCCAACTGAGCAAACTTCATTGAAATGGACCGTTGACCACTTAACCCAATTTTTATTACAATCTACATTATCTTTTTCATCATTTCCGATTCAAAATTCAAATGTTGCCTTCAAATCTTAAATTCTGCTAATAACTCAAAAAGATTTTTACTTAAAAGATAAAAAGAGAAATAAAAATATAAAAACACATAACATCACTCCAGATCTAGTCTCGTTTGTTCTTAATAGTAGAACTGGAATTTTCGATGCCAGTAGCGTAAACAAGATTATTAAAACGACCAATTTTTTTTACTATCACACATCGGTACAGCCGTTAGCCTAGTTATTTTAGTAAACACTTTCGAAGCCCTGCCCTCCCACTCCTGTTCCTATTCTCTCTAAAGCGAGATGGGATCTTACATATTTTATAATTGCTGTCTACCTTGAGTTTTTGCTACTACTATATTTTTTTTTCATTGAATAAATGATCTAAGACATTTACTTATTTTGATCGTTACCTTATAGTCATCCTATTTTAGCCAAATTTATTGAACGCACGGCTTCTTTGAAATTGTCCATCCCAATGTGATACGAAAGGTACATAACAGTCTTTTCGAAATGTTAAGCTTTACTAAGAATGGCGAAACCTTTCGCCCTAATTATAAAAGTGTTTCTATCGAAATAAGATTAACAGCAATAGTAATCTACAGATGTAATTACTGTCGCCGTGATTGCCTTATCGAGTTATTTGCATCATTCGGATACCGTACAAATCAATTGTTAAATTGCAATCGAATTACGGGTTACATCAGATAGATTAAATAATTGATTTGTTTAGATTTGCATTCGAATTAGACACGTCATGTAATGCACACGCAAAGTTGTTATTCAAGTTCTGTTCCAGATCAGGGCCAGCCCAGTTGCCATGATTCTTCTGCAATCTTAGGGCAGTGTTATTGTCCTTTTCTTAATTACTACTAGTTTAAGTCCTCTCTTCTTCGTTAAAGATTGTACTTAGATGTCTTTGTGGAAAGCGACTATAAGATGTTTTTCAATCTTAAGGACAGATTATCCAAGTTTTGTTGCTGCTTTAGTCTAGCGTCATGCGAAATTTTAAGACATTTAATATGACTTGGCTTGTGACTTGGTCGTTTAATAAATCAGTTGTATTGATAGCAATGACTTCCTATATGTTCTATCTAAGGCAATGACGGTTTGGCTTCCTGTCGGCAACTTTCCCTAATGTCTATATCTATATTAATATTATAAAGCTGAAGAGTTTGTTTGTTTGAACGCGCTAATCTCAGGAACTATTGGTTCGAATTGAAATTTTTTTTTGCGTTGAATAGACCATTTATCGAAGAAGGCATAGGCTATATTACACGCGCTGCAACTATAAGGAGCACCTTGGCTTCCAGCCATAGACATGAAAAATAGGGACTAAGATGTGGATATACGAATATTTTTTACCCTCTTACTCTCACCTAAAGATGTATTTCCCAAAAAGGGGCGACTCACAACCGTATGCATCATCACGCTTCAAAAAATCGCCTTGTCATTTACAGTATAGATCACAGTTTTGTACAAAGGCGGCAAAGCGAAAAGATCAGAGTGAGATTGCTAAATATTATATTAACGCATAATTATTACACGTACAGTGAACATCATATCTATCTATTATAGCTATCCTGCATGAAGATAGTGAATTTGCATTTGGGTATGTTGATATGCTGTTGGCTGTACATGAACTAGCATCGCGCGTGACGACATGTGGAAATGGACTTTTATTCAAGAAGTGATTAACGCTTGAGGAAAACAAGTGTTAAACCAAGGAAGTAATTTGATTTACAACAATGAGGAAAAGATGGTCTTAATTATCGTACGTATCTTATTATGAGAGCTTTCGAGTAAGTATGAGAATATTTGCAACTCCTTAACGATCAAACGTTAAACTATCTGAGCTCCGGGGCTTCGCTTTCGTGGGAATTTCGGAATAACAAGTGCCGCATATTTTATACGATTAATGTATATTATATTTTATTCTACCCGTGTACAAAATTCCATCTAAATCCTTCTTGTAGTTTTTGCATAAAAAGGTTATAAATACACACATCTTTACAAACTTTCGCTTTTATAGATAACAAATTGATCGAAATTTAGTAAGTAGGTTAACTGGCTATACCTACAATATTTTTATTCTGAAACTCCAAAAAAATTTTTGCTAACTTAGATAAATTCCGCTGAAAAAAAGAACAGTAAGAAAAAGCAAGTTGAATTGATTGCTGAAAAAAAGCAATATGCCTACTCATTAGGTACATATCCTATACAAAAAATCTAAATTCTACATCCGTATTTCTCACGTAAACACGCAAAACAAACTACTTACGAGGCCAACATTTGCAAGCAATCATTAATATATATACATATTTGCATATTTTTAGCTAAATTTCAACGAGTAGTAACTTTTGATTATAATTAGGCAGGTATATTTTTATTTCTTCCTGATACGTACCTACTACTCACAAAATAATTTTGCTATTTACAGAACAATGATATAATACTACCGGGTTTAAAAGGCAGGCAAAAAAAAATTATAAACAAACAAAAACTTCACCTATCTAAATTGTTTATCGCATGTACTTCATAATTCATAAATAAACGTTTGCACCAATTAGTTTTCTGTGCGCAATTTTCATAGTAAAAAAAAAGAAAATCTTCCCGCCTTTTTTTCGAACGCTCACTGAATACATTATGGTGTCCAGAGTTTTATTTCGTCAAAAATTATAAATCAGGACTAATTGTCCTCATCAATAAATTTACAACAAAGTAATAATCATAGATCGGAATAGGTAGATTGATTTTATGTACTTGCATCATGAATTACCATAGAAAGCATAACATTTCCAAATTTCAGCTTGGCGGCTTTGCGTTATCTTTAAGCCTGCTTAAGGTTATAGTTATATTATAAATTCTAAAGTTTGTTAGGATGTATGTGTGTTTGTTACACTTTCACGCAAAATCTACTAGACGGATTTTAATGAAATTTAGAACATGGGTAGAATATAACCTGGAATAAACACACATAGGTATTTTTTATTCGCCGAGACGCAGCTGGTTAATTTAATAACCATCCTTCGTTAAACCTTCACGAGCAAAAGTCTTACATACATACATACATACATAAACTCACAAAAAATTAGCAAAAGTCTTCTAAGTTTATTATTACCTTGAAGGTTTACCTTGAACAGTATAGATTCAACGACTCCTATGTCTTCACGTGAAAGTATCAGAATTGAATTCAAACCAACATTACGCAGTCATTACCCGTGTCGCGTAATAGGAGTCATGATGTAAGGAACATGACGCGACAAGCCTGCCGTGACGGTAAACTCTTGTCACACTCAGGCGGGTTATCTAATGGCAAATAGTTGTAGGGCATTCCTGTCCCAGATTACACCAATGTGGGCAAACTAAATAAGTCGTATTTACTATATGTAAGAAGTCGAACGATGATCACATTTCATTCGAACTGAAAAACTTGGAATTGTTAGCAACACTAAATAATATTTTGTGCGGAATTAACTAGTTCATTGGTTTAGTGCCTAGACGAATACAAATACCTATCTACCCTCCTATCACAATTATTATTTCTAGTATTAAGCCCATTCTGATCGATTACTAGTTCTACGTCCTTACAATATCGAATGTAGATTTCTGGAAAGCCAGGCTTCAAAAATGTTGTCGCAATTTGTGAGACAAAAGCAAATAAGCCGTCACAACATCAAATAGAAAAGCAACACAAACGAAAAAGGTCAGACAAGGCACTGGAAGCGGAATAAATTTGCGACGCAAAAGAATATCAAATGTATTGAAATGTCAATAAAATCAAACAAAATTTTATTCATAATAAATTGCTCGCATTTCGCAAAGATGTAGATTTCAATTTTACTCCGTTTTATGTAGATGTAAATGCAATATTCTATTTCTAACCGCCGTATACAATGACAACAACATAAATATGCGGTTTCTAAAAGGTTTTTCTAGTAGTTTAACAAGAGTACTAAAATGCATACTTATAATAAAATAGTAACTGACCGCGATGTCTGTATTCGGTATGTAGATATTTAAGACTTACAGAAGCCAAAAGTTTGATTTTTTTACAATTTTATCCCTCTGTCTTTCTGTATGTTTGTACTCGCATTACGCGAAAACTCAGATTTGAATGCGGTTTTCTTATATGTGTTTGGCTTGGTCCAACTTAAAAACTGGCATACAAAGATTTCTCCCATCACCCCTCCTAAATGGCAATCTATAGGGGATCAGCATTTTCAGTGAACTTTTACAGTGCACGAAGTCGCGAGCTAATCATCACTAAATTTAAAATGTTGACATTGCATGTTATTCATAACGGATTAAACCTAATCTTTATTTATTGTTTTGCCGGCTTCTATGGCGCAGCGGTAGTACGCTCTAGTCAGTGTCTGTGACACCTGATCTCCCGGGTTCTATACCCGGCCAGGCATTGATGAGAAACTGACTTTTTCTGATTGCCCTGGGTTTTGGATGTTTACCGATGTAACTATCACTACATAGTATAAAACAAAGTCGCTATTTTAGTCTGTTTGTCTGTATGCTTAAATCTTTAAAATTACGCAACGGATTTTGATGCGGTTTTTTGTAACAGGTAGAGTAATTCAAGAGAAAGGTTTTTATGTATAATAACATTTATAATTTTGCACCCGTACGAAACCGGGGCGGGTCGCTAGTTTATTATAAAATATAGTATCGTTGAGTAAGTATCGCGTAACACAAGTCTCGAATTTACTTCGAGGCTAACTCAATCTGTCCCGTATAAATTTATTTACTTATATAAGCCACCCAAGAAAATCCAAAATGCAAAGTTAAAAAAAAACACTGGCATAGTTAATGAACAGCCAAAACAAGATAACAACAGCAGCTTGAGCTCTTAATTATTATTTATTTGCAGGTTTTATCAATAAAACTTACGAGATATCGAATGATAGGTTATCTCGGCTTGGGTTTTATCAAACCATGTGAACGAGTTTACACATTGATATAGAATGAATAACATTTCCATAACAACAGTACTTACTTATTTAATTTTATATATTTCAAACTCTATGCGCAAATTAAAGAACATTCTCGTTTGTTTGCGTAAATAAATACTTGTCAAGTCAAATATGACGCTGATTGGCATTTTGTTTGATTTAAAAACTAGAAATAGTTATTTAACTAAGTAGTAGTAACAAGATCAAAATATACACGAAATGTTGCATGAAAAGAGATATGAATGTGGATGAAACTAATGTGGTATTCAGAGATCAGGGCCAGTGGAAAGATGTGGTCTGCCTATCCCTTCGAGAAAGAGGCGCGATTTGATGTATATAACCAGAAACAGAACATGAACTTGATGGAAGGGCATGCTTAGCACGTTCTGTGTAGAATTGGTAAGAGATCAACTCTATTGATCTTTACATCAACTTTATAAATTAACCACCAGTTTCTTTCAATCATCACGTACGCAGCGCAAAAAAAGATAATCAGATATCATAAGACAAAATCACTTTCATATTTTAACAATCAATTACATACAAAATTACATAGTGCAAAAAAAAAATATTCAGACATCGAAAATCACGGTCTAAGCTAAAATTGCAACAGTCGAAATGGCATTAACCCGGCTCTCTTGCAACACAAGAGACGCAACGGCGCGGGCGCACGTGTAGCAACTGCGTTTTGTAACCTCCTGTAACACTTTCTGACAGCGTAACTGTAGTATGGCGGTAACAGCAATGGTTTGCACTGTTAAAAGTTAATGACATACAGTAACAGCTGTGTGGTTCCCGGCATAAATAGAAAAAAGTACCAATCCACCTCTTTCCCATGGATATCGTAAAATACCACTAAGGGATAGGTTTATAAACTTGAGATTCTTCATTTAGGCGATAGGCTAGCAACCTGTCGCTATTTAAATATCAATTCTATTATTGAGCCAGGCGGCTGAACGTTGCCTGTCAGTCTTTTCAAGACTGTTGGCTCTGTCTACCCCCCATGGGATATAAACGTGAGTATATGCATGTATGTTCATTTTTTCATAAAGTAACTTCATTTGACTAACTTTTCCCCCCCTGGCGTTACTCTCAGAAGACCCCGGGTTGCTCCTTTTGACCATGATCCGGGATCGGGTAAGTCATCATGTTTTAACACGAAGATACTCCCATCTGACCTCCGCCACCATTTTAGGGGAATCTAACCCATATTGGATCAGGGCAACACAACCAGTTGCTTTAATGTGTAGGTTTCCTTAGGGTGTTTTCCCTCACCGCATTAGAGCATTGGTTAGTATTCAAACTAATTTACATGACTTCGAAGTCCACTCCATGTCTTTTCCATTGATGTCGTAAAAGACCAGTAAGGGATAGGCTTATAAACTAACTAAAATGTTCCTCTTGTAGGCCATGGGCTATTTGAATCTCGATTCCAACATGAAACCAAGGTGAACGGGGTCTTTCAGTCTTTTCGAAATGATTGACTCTGCCTATTGTATTTATGAACCCATTTTGAGAAGTGTCTGAGAAACGCATCTACGAAATTTTTGGGTATTCACTGTCAAGTTCATTAAGGCTTGTTGTTAACTAATGGCACTTTATATGCTATTTAACTTGGTAAACATGACACAAAAAATGAGAACATTACGCAGTCAAAATAAATTTAAGGCATCTAAAAATAAATACGAATCTCATACATAATTCAATTATTTAATTATAAGTAGGTACTCCAAAACAGACTGTGGGATTACCGTACAATTAATTAATATTTTACCAAAAAAAAGGAACGATAATGACAGAATTTATCAGAATTTATTAGCAGAGAACTAATATTGGAAAAACCTTATACAATGAGATCAAAATATCATCAAGAATCAGGTTCGGCACATATTTAAAAATCTAATATCATTTTTAAATAGGTGCCGAACCACTCGAGTGTCTATGTCTTAAATAAGAAGAGTTTGCCTATATCCATGAACATGATTTGCCGTAAGGATAACATACATATTATCACGTCTACATCCCTTGCAGGGTAGACAGAGCCAGCAGTCTTGAAAATACTGATATGCCACGTTCAGCTGTTTGGCTTAACGATAGAATTGAGATTCAAATAGTAACAGGTTTCTAGCCCATCGCCTAAAAGAAGAATACCAAGTTTATAAGCCTATCCCTTAGTCATCTTTTACGACATTCATGGGAACGAGATAGAGTGGTCCTATTTTTTTTCTTATTGGTGCCGGGAGCCACACGGCACAACGCAAGGATAACGCAAGTTCATTTGTCTGCAATAGTTTCGCTGGACATCAAACAGACAAAATAGATAACCATAGCCTATATATAAATTTGTTAAATAATATTTAATTTTGTTCTAAAACAATAGACAATGAATATATAAGCGAAGTCATGAATAAACCATTAGATGAATTCGGCACATTCTAAACTCAATTTAAAAACATCGACGTAGTACAACAACCCAATAAACCAATTCCAACAAAATAGTTTTGCACCACATCCTCATTGTCTACTTAATTATGTATGCGTTCTTTTGGCAGGCATCCAAGTATGAAACTGACAAAAACATGGACATTATACCTAACAAAGGCCACTAGGAAAACATGTAGGAACAAAAACGTACCTATCCTTCCTGGTTCCATCTTCCGAGCTTTAAAGAAGAGCACGGCGAATGACCGATGACTCATGAACACAAAGAGCCGGCAATGACCGGCGACAAAACGAAATAGAGGAAAAGCGATGAGCCATGGTCTAATTCCAACAGAACTGACTCCCGGGACGTGCCTTTTAATGCTTTATCCGACCTCGAAGAAACGCGTAAAACGCAACAAAATCTGGGTTGTTTAGTCATACATCTCATAAGTAGGACAGTAACCCGGAAACGGCGCAGTGAAGAGTGATAATAAAACTGTCGGAACCCTTAATTAATCACAAAAACAAAGCATAGAATGATTCGGACTGTAAAAGTGGATTTATTGAATGTAAATTTAGTTTAAAATTATGCGTGTCCGCAACGCGAAACACAAAAACACAGATGAAATTCATGTCAAAAGAATTTGCGCCGGCGACAGCATGTTTCAATGTTGATCATTGAAGCATTTCGCTCATAAAACCAACATCGGCTGTAGCGGAACGCTTGAGCCGACAACTTGGGATCACAGTTTAATTATATCGCGTCGCTTTGTGAGTAAACTAACGCTGCATTCGCGCATCTGGGATGAGTAACCAGAAATCTGCGTGGCATATTTTAAATCGGTCAAACGAGGCAATTTATTGCGACAAGCGGTTGAAAATTTAACGAAAATAGCGAACAGGTAATGATTTCGCTAAAGCCCGTTCTCCTTTTGGCCGTTTCTAAATTTTCTTAGCTCAATCTCGGATCGCCCACACGTTGGTTGTGCCTGTGGAGTGTAAACAGAATGCGAATGAGGGCAATGCACTCCTGCCTACTTTCCCTCCAGAACATTTATTGTCAGTCCAGCGAAACAGTGCGGAACATATGCCGTTTTACAGAGCAAGACCTCAGCTCCTGTCTTTGTTCTAGGGATTTGACCCCGCCTGCAAGTTAATGCGTCGAATCCTTGAATTATTTAACATATAATTGTTTCCTATTGTCACAAAGGATAAAATGAAAGCTATATGAATGATTTAAAACAAAGTTATGTTTCGTAAATAAACGTCAATATGAATGTGTAAGTTAAAATTAAATGTCAGAGTGCGCGAATGAATCGGGGAATGTTTCTTCGGACCCAGACAATTGAATACCAACTATTACCTCTGGTCAGTTGGCGCTCACATTTACTTGGGCTGTACCTTTTACCCAAGCTCAGCGGTGGCGCCTGGCCAGGCATTTGTTCCACACTTAGAATTTACAATTCAAATAAAAAAACTTACCTAAATTGTTCTTCCTAAACACTAAAATAGTATGGTGGAACTGTCCTCATCTAGAGGTTCTGTTTGATAGCGACTTAAATCATTTCAACAGCAACATCCTCTTATATTTGTCACTCTTGAATACCATGCATTTCAAATGAGTCTGTGAGTTTTGACATTATTAAGAGATGTTTAAATCAATCAAAAAGTTCTCATATGGAAAACGGGGTCGCCCTCTCAGAGCAGTTTGGCAAAATGCCACAACTGCAGGTGCAGAAGCATAGCAACAAATGAATAAATATTACAGGAGCGAACAGAAAGAGTATGAAATCACAAATTGTGCTGGGAAATGTAATGGAAATTTCTATAGACTATGGAAGACTTAATCATTAATAGATACTATTTTTATAAAAAAATAAATAAGGCGACTAAGCTTTATAATCTTGGCATTCTTGTTTTAGGCGATGGGCTAGCAACCTCTCACTATTTGAATCTAAAGTCTATGATTAAGCCAAAATGCTGAACATTGCCTATTTATATGCAAAGGATATAGAAGTGTATGTATGTAATAAACATTCACAACTCATGTCCTGACCATACAATCCTGAACATGAAATATATATGTTTAATTCTCAATTACTATTTGCAGTGCAGATTACTGAATGACAAACAGCATTCCACTAACACTTAATTCAAATGACTTTTTTGCTGATTTACAGAATTACAAAAACACATACAACTGTTATAATAAAAACACATGAGTCTCAATCAGCGTGTCCTTTAGACACAAAGACCTCCTCAAGATCTCAAGGAGGACCATGCAAGCGAAACCACAGGCTATTTGCATATTTTCACATCCCTTTTTGTGTGTGAGTTATTACATTGACATTCTTCTTGTTTTTATCTGTTATACAACTTAGTACTGCTTAATTTATGATCATCTTTTAATAATTAAAGGTAAAAATTTGTAAATAAAAATATGATATTGCCATGATAACTTAATTGAAATACTGAATTTTAATAACTTTTGTTACTGAATTTAAATAATTGTTACTAGTGTAAATTTTAAAGTTATTAAAGGACCACTCCATCTCTTTCCCAAGGTAGTTATAAAAGGAGAAAATAGGCACATTTATCTTGTGCAGCTCGTCCTCCAATTAAAAATGGGCAGTGGTACAATGGTCAGAATGCAGTCACTACTAATAATGGAGTCGAAGGTATTTTATGCAAGCCTTGAAAATTCCTAAGTTGTAAGAACTGGGTTGTAAGAAACAAAGAAGCAGGGATGGAATTATGATTTAAGCAGTTCTCATAATAGAAGATTAGACTTATTGGAATGTGTGTTGGATGGGGATGTCAGTTATGAAACAAAAGGTAAATAGGTCCCTACTTTTTGCTCAAATAAGAAAAATAAATATTAAATTAGAGATTTTCCTATTAATGTCTTTTAATTATTATTCTTTAATTCATTGTTTGTGCATTTTAATATTTATAGAAGTTGTTCTCATATGTGATGAACTTACCAGCAGCTCATTGAACAATATATTGAGAGAAATTGAGTAAAACTGTATTTGTGAGTGCGATTAAAGTAATCCCTTTTTATTCAGCAATAGAAGCATGAATTCCCTAGTAATTTATGTAACTTATATGAACAAAAAGTAAAGAACAGGGTTTCATTTGTGGCAATTGATGATTTTTATAATAATTAAATAAAAACTACTATCCATGAACTGAACTTGATGCGAAAACAATGATCGTTTTTATAAATTTAGTGAAAGAAGCGGTAATAAATAAGAACAGACCTAAAACGTATGTAAAACACTGTAACTACAGTTATTAGGTAACGGAAAACGAGCTAAAATACATACTTACTACGGTGGTAGCAAGCAATTCTTATTGGTTCTGATATAGCACGAAATACTAAGTGTGACTTTCAAAATACTGCATATTATATTATAAAATTCTAACGAAAAGGAATGGCTTGCTCTATTTTCTAAATACTTACTTTAAGACGTGTTAAATTTCCATCCCGTGCAGCGTTGAAAACGGCTATTTTGAAATCCATAATGGCTCTCTTTGCGACGCAAATAACACACTAATCAATATGTCACTTCAAGAACAGCACTTTCTTCTTTGTATAATCATTGAAAATGCATCGGTTCACGAATAATCAAAGCAACCAATTAGTTTATTTCAAAACACTCCGATACGACACGTTTTCACGCTACACGAACAGCTGCAATCAACACGACGACGTCGTCTAAAAAATCAGAACTGCCTGCTCTGCTATTGCTTGCTACCGTACTTCGTGCTGGTGCTGCCTGCTGCCAATGTCAATCTGCCATAAAAGTAATGTTACCGACTCTATATGTGAGAAATACCCTTGCTTCATTCTAATATAAACAAAAACAAGTTAAAACAAGGATGTGTTGCGTCACCGAGCTGGTCAACCTATTTTTTTTATTTCAAAGGGTCTGAAATTGGAATAAGGATGAATGAGTTACTCGTCAAATAGGTTCTTTATGCCGAAGATCAGGTTATACTGGCGTCATCAGCCGAAGAGTTACAGTTTTCTTCTTCATCCCGGTTACATCCTCACCTTTCTTTAAAAGAGCCCGGAAAACCTGACTACGATTCTGAATTACGAATTTTTTTTACCTGTAGCAAGTTCCGTCTGCCTTTCGTAATTTTACAGCGGATCAAATTCAAATTTTTTATTCATTTTTATAGGATATTTCATATCGCTTAATAATTGTCAAATCTTTTGGTTTCACAACATGGGTTGACTTGAAATAAATTACTTAATACTAAGTTTACTGCCGCTTCGAAGGCATCAGTGCAGAAAAAGCGGTAACAAACTGCACTGCAGCATATTCGTCAACAACGTCAACTCCACAACTATCCAAACTTAGAATAGAAATGTGGACGACAGAATACATAGTTCAGACTAATTTATTTATATGAGATTTTAATAATAAATTTTTAAAAATACATAGTTTTTAATGGATTGCAATTTTTATTTTTGAACCTAACCCGTTCATAAAATGTTTCTAGTGCTTTATAAAAGCTGTAGTTCTAAAATGTATGAAAGGCATACTTTTTCCTTATTTTAGGGAAAAACAAAATAATCCGGAAACGCGCACCGCAGCCAAACCGCAGCATCTGTCAATTATCAAATATTTTAATTAATTTGGAAAAATTTACAGTTGAAAGCAAAAAGTATGTAATCAATCACTCTATGAATGAAAATGTAATGTTACATCTTGCGTCAAATAAAGATTTATTTAAAGGTTCCACTGAAAATCAGCGCATTGTGTAACCTCATCATACACATGCATATGCTGAGTGGAAACCCTTTTGGTCGCATCATGTATTTTTTTTTTTTTTTTTTATCTCTGTTTATGAATGAAAATGTTATGTTACATCTTGCGCCAAATAAAGATTTTTCTTTCTTTCTTTCTTTCTTTACTTTCTTACGTTAAAAGCTTTAAGTATTTTAAGAGTAAGGAGTTCTATTGAAATTAACTTTCAAAATTACAATATTTCTGGAATTTTTTTTTGTTAATGAACTAAATATACGGAAATATTATGAATCGCAATGGTCACCTGTGACAATTTTACAGTAAAAAATTTCCTTTAAGTATAGACTGGAACTATAGGTTTCCACTATCTGAAAATTTGTTTGCCCCTTTTGGTAGCTAATTTGATTTGTAGCTTCCCTGGTTTCGTTGTGCTCCTCAGACATACGATACGACCTCAAATTTGTTTGCAACTTGCTTAGTCATTTAGGGTCTCGTGGCGATAAGTTGCTGAGACAAATTGCAAAGTGAGTACATCCCATAATGACTGATTTTGATGGATGTATGACAGAATGAATGACAGACGGCCCAACAAAAATTACGGCGTGGATTTATGGTTAAAATTTAGCGAGACTGTTTTTCCTTGTTAAAATTAAGTTATTTTTGTTATAATTTAGGTAACATACAGTATCTGTACCAATATTAGTATCTAAAAGTTGTATATGATATATAATGACAGATATTTCAAAACTTTTAAGGCAAAGTTTGTGCTTATCATTCAGCGTAGCGTGTAAGCCGAGCTCTCCGGTGTTTTGTGCATTATAGCAGTGGCGGACAGTCTTTTACGAAATGGTGCCGGTGTTTTTCGCTAACGGATCTAAAGAGAGTTCTTCGTGATTGTTTGTGTATATAAAGTAGAAGGCAGAAGCAGAATGTACCCAACGCCGTCGCGGCATCCAGCCGCCGCGGTAAGGGTTTGTGTTATTTTTCTCAATTTATTCTTGCTATGTAGCAGTTTTAGGTGCTTTTACATGATTAAAAAAGATGGTAATTATAAAATGTAAACTACAACAAATACCAGTTAGGTAATTGTTGTTGTGAAAGTAACTAATAATGCACTAATGAAAATGTTTAATTAATTGGAGACTTGGAGTCTGTTGTTTGTCTAAGGCCTATGACACATCCAGAAGTTCTTCTAAAATCTTTTGCCACAGCAGTGAAATGGAATTAATTACTTCAAATTTTCAGTGAACAAATGTGTTTACTTCTCTTCAAAAAGAAGTAGATCAATCATAATATCACTATGAATTCCAAATTTTTGTAGCTGTACACTGTAGCTCCACAACAAGTCAAAAGCTTAACAATGTTTGTCTGCCTGTTTGACACAGCCTTGGGAGTCTAAATGCTCCATTGAGTACAACCATAATTATACTTTACAATTTCAATATTGACCAGTCATGTAAAAGCATCTTACAAGAATATAATAAAACTTGCTTCTTTTGTATATTGTTTGTTTCCTTAGACTTCCTTATTGGGCCAGATTTCAATAATTTCAGGGGCCGCAACCCACTCCAGGTTCTTTAAAGTTTACAGTAGCAGACACATTAGAAAGGATAAAAGAGGAATTTAATTTTTTACAAGCACAATATCACAGGTAATATATGTTAATGATGTGTTATGTTCACACAGT
Organism: Amyelois transitella; assembly: GCF_032362555.1. Classification (NCBI taxonomy): domain Eukaryota; kingdom Metazoa; phylum Arthropoda; class Insecta; order Lepidoptera; family Pyralidae; genus Amyelois; species Amyelois transitella. The sequence goes on along the minus strand of NC_083519.1, from coordinate 1,734,243 downwards.
AAAGGTAAATTGATAATAATTCCAGATGATCATTCTGTCAAATTATAAATATTAATTAACATTTTATTTAAAATTTTTGATTTGTAATAGTATACCTACAACACATACATTTCGGGATTGGTTTTATTTATTTATTTATTTTATTTATTATTAAACTTAGACATTTTTAAATTACATACATTTAACTGCTACAGTGTAACAAAAACCATAATATGTAGGTTTGAACGTACACTGGCACTCATCGTTGAACATCCATAAAATGTAGGTAGTTTTACAAATGCAATGCTACGCATCACACCCAGCAAAATACAAGTTAAGAATGTCTCGGTACCACACGGGGTGAATTATGCTGGCTGAATTTTATAAAGAAAGTATTTTTTTAATTTTGTTTTAAGATTTTTGGTATTAATTTCTTCTTTCAATGTCGATGGTACGTTATTAAGTAATTTTGGTATTTGGTATTGTAAAAGTTGTTTTCCATAAAGATTGTTAAATTTTGGTACACTAAAAGTGATTTTGGAAATTTGAAATTTTTGCAAATTTTTTTTTAATTTTGTTCAACATAAATTTACCATTCTTTCTTATTCATCCTGGTGCTAGTCTTGGTTATATCCTCACCACTCTGAAGAAAAGATCAGGATTCATCCTTGGCCATGAATCGAGGGTAAGGTAACTCAGGTTTTCGACAAAGCAACTCCCTCTTAAGAATAATTTCATCTTAATCCCTTATGGGGAACAGTGCTAACTGTCTCTAAAAGACTGAAAGTAAGCTGTTTGATTTGTTTTTCTTTTTATGTTTTTTCATAAGTCAATCTCTGTAAGTTTAAGGGTTGTTGGTGATCTAGTTCACTTTATTTAGAATGTTGGTAGTTTTTATGAAAATAATCTAAAGTTAAATTTTTTTTTCAGTTTAAAAATAGAATGTGAAAAGCTGGCCAATGAAAAAACAGAAATGCAAAGGCATTATGTTATGGTAATTATTTCTTTCTTATATCATATGAGCATATATTATGTCCTTTTCTCTTACGGGGTAGATAGACTCCTAAGCCATATTGAGTGAGATGGCTTAATGATGGAATTGAGTTTCACATTATCAGTTGCTTGTCTAAAAAATATAGCAATCATATAAATCTATAAGCATCTATATGTCTTATTATCATTTACGTTTTTTTTAGTTTGTGGTTGAGTGTATTTTCTCTGAATGTCACAGGAGCCAAAAAACGGTCACAAAAGACATTTTTGCCTACACAATATCTTTCAGACCATGAGCTGGCTGATATTTGGCCACTTTGAAGCTGGCCAATAAGAGGGAATATCTTATACAAAGCGAGCAAGAAAATAGATAGACCTACAGGCAAAAAACTTAATTTACTTTTGCAGTGGTTGGATACTAATTGAAGGAGAATTATAAAAAAAACTAATCTTTTAAAATACTAATCTTTCTTTTTCAGTATTATGAAATGTCTTACGGATTGAATGTGGAAATGCACAAACAGGTACATGTTTTAATATACATACACACATACAGTCAAGTCAATATCCCTTGCGGGGTAGTCAAACCCAAGTCTTGCAAAGACTGAAAAGCTACATTCAGTTGAATGCCTTTATGATGGAATTGAGATTCAAATAGTGGCAGGTTGCTTGCCCATCGCCTACAACTACAAGACGAATCCCAAGTTTATAATCCCTTAGTCGCCTTTTACGTCATTCATGCAAATTATATTTTTACATCACACTATCTTTTTAATAAAATCACTAGAAAATTTTAACTGAATAAGAAACATTTACATATTTGATGAATTAGAGTATGTACTTACTTACTTATCTAAATCTTTTTTTATTTAATAATATTAAGATCGGCTAGTATCTTTTATCACTTTAAAACTGTACACACTGTAGTTCTTTATAATAAATAAAAAAAAAATATATGAGACAAATTACACATATTGAGTAAGCCTCGAAGTAAGTTCGAAACTTCTGTAACGAGATACTCGACAATACTATATTTTATAATTTATAATCCCGTGTGGATCCCGGCACCAATGTAAAAAGAATAGGACCACTCCATCTCTTTCCCATGGATGTCGTAAAAGGCGAAGGGATAGGCTTACAAACTTGGGATTCTTCTTTAGGCGATGGGCTAGCAACCTGTCACTATTTGAATCTCAATTCTATCAATAAGCCAAATAGCTGAACGTGGCCATTCAGTCTTTTCAAGACTGTTGGCTCTGTCTACCCCGCAAGGGATTTAGACGTGACCATATGTATGTATGTATGTTATAATTTATACTTTTATAGATAGACTATTAGCTAAAGTTCATTTCTCCTTATGACCGTTAAAACAAAAAAGAAATAATGGATTGCAATCGAATTTCAGCACTTAATTGTTTTTATTTGGAAGGTGATTGATGATATGTGTATTTCATTTCTTCAATATCATGTTCAAGCCTAAATATCATTTTACAGACAGAGATAGCAAAACGTCTCAGTGCTATAATCGGACAAGTGCTTCCGTTCCTGGCGCAAGAGCACCAGCAGCAAGTTGCTTCGGCCGTCGATAGAGCGAAGCAAGTCACCATGTCCGAGCTCAATGCTATCATTGGGGTAAGCTTTTAATGTTCAATGTCTCATGTGCTTCAGTTGTCGCATTAGTTTAAGAAGCAAGTCGCTTTAACTGCCGCGTTGGCGAAGCAAGTCACCATGTCCGAGCTCAATGCTATCATTGGGGTAAGTTTTTAATGTTCAGTATGTCAAATACTTCCGTTCCTATCACATTATTAACAGAAGAAAGTTGCGAAGTAATTCACGATGTTTGAGCTTAAAGCTTTTCATAAGTAAACTTAGTATCACTTCTTTAGGCTAAATCCATACAAAATTTATATATACAGGACAAATATACACAGATTGAGTTAGATAATAAATACTTATATATGTAGATAAAATTCCAAGACCCAGGCCAATCAGTTCCAAAACGTTCGTTTCCTATCATGACACATGACATGAGCTGGCAGGGATTCGAACCCGGGATCTCTGTTGTCACAGACAAACGCACCACCGCTGCGCCACCGAGGCCACAGAGAGGTATGGTGGCACTTTTAATAGGTATAAGTACATTGTGAACAATGACTTATTTCGCTGTATTCAATGCGGAATTGTTTCACAGGGGAGCTATATGGAACTCTTCACAAATAATAATCCAGCTTCTAAGGCGAAAAACAAACTTATAAATCGTAAAAGTACAGCCACAAAGTGCAAATAATTTCTTTTTAAATTTTGCTAATGTAGCATATTCTAATCTTCATTCTATGAGAATGAGTTGAGTTAACCCCTTTTTCAACGAGTTGTTCAAACTATTCAAAAAAATTGTTTTTTGTTTTCACTTGTTTTTTTTTTCAATTGGCTTCTTATATTATTTATATTTGATTTGTTTTTGCCTAAGGCCAGTGTTTCAAAAAAAATATACAATGTTTCTTTTTTTAAACATTGAAAGTTATTCTTTTTAATTCGGAAAACGGCAACCATGTGTTATATTGTCACAAAACTTTTTAATGAAAACAGGAACAAAATAATGCCTTCTTTAAGTATACTCCATGGAAGAAAGCGTAAAAATAAAGATTTTTTTGCTGTTGTAAGTGAAATTAACTTTTTTTGTTGTCAACAGCAAAATCAACTACATTGCCTACAACATCTCTTTGTAAGTTCAGATATCGTTTTCATACATATCCGTTGTGATTAACAATTGTTTTTTTTTTTTTAATAATTTTTTTGGTTGGTCTAAATTTCATTTACGTTAAATACTTTGGTTGTTTTAAATGTTGCATTTTCATTATGTTCTGTTGATATCACTTGCACAGAAACAAAGTTTTGCCACGTTGTCACATGGGATGTCCTTTATCTAAGCATTTCACTTGGTAAAATATCACTTCCACAACTCTGAAGTGGAGTCATTGAATGAGAGTGTGATAAATATTTTTAGATATTTTTTTGATTGATTTATTTTAAATTAACATATAATATACTAAAAAGGTTACTGTTGGATTCTGAAATTTAATTATTTGTCAAATTAAACGGCCGGAACGCAGCGCCGTGTTAAGTTGCAACTTTTTCATTCGTTCGTTTTTTGAACTGTTTGAAGAAGAATCTCAATTCTTTTCGACTACGTGCATGCAACCTGTCACTATTTGAATCTTAGTTCCATCAGAAGCATACCGCTGAATGGACGTAGCTTTTCAGTTTTTTCAAGACTTGGCTCTGTAAGGAATAAAAAGTGATTATATGCACTTTGCAAAAAACACGTAGCTGCGAATTCAGCTTAAGGGATAACAATTTAACGTTTAAGTATATAGAAAAGACACGAGCTTTCCTAATACATTGTAAAGAAAATGAATGTATTGGGTACCTAAACTCAACCTAATTGTTTTCAATTCTGATGCATAATGAAATATGAAGTTGATGGTATAATTTTCTCGCATGCATGCGCATGCCTGAAAATTATACCACCTATAAAAGAACTAACAAACTAACCAATACTTTTCTAAAGGATGAATGGTCGCGAATTTCTCTTATACATGGTTGTTTTTTTTTTTTTAATTCTGTGAAGGATAATTATTAATCTGCCTTACTAGACTTAATTTAATTGAAATTACAAAGAAGCGGGGCTAGCATAGTACGCGCGACGCCGTTTTTATCGCGCAAAAAATTATCGCTGTTTCGCCGTTTATTATGACGTGAAACGGGACAGCGATAGTTTTTCGGGTTGAGTCTGAGTTTGGGATTAGTGTTTATTCTGTAGAAATTTAAAGTCTTGAGTATTTTTTAGATATACCTTATTTCTAAGTACTAACATGTGCATGTACTAACATGTTCAGGTTGCCGTGTGGTTCCCGGCACCAATAAAAAAAATAGGATCACTCCATCTCTTTCCCATTGATGTCTTAAAATTCGACTGATGGATAGTCTTGTAAACTTGGGATTCTTCTTTTAGGCGATGGGCTAGCAACCTGTCGCTATTTGAATCTCAATTCTCAATAGGTACTATCATTAAGCCTAACAGTTTAATGTGGCCTATCAGTCTTTAAAGACTGCTGGCTCTGTCCACCCCGCAAGGGAATAAACTAACATGCCTGTTATTGAACGTCTTAGAAACGGGAATTGGAAAAAGGTTATGGATGACGTCATTAGAGATGTTATTATAATAAATAATATAAACATTTATTGCGTGATTAACATTTTATTGATTACGAAATTGCAGAATTGGACGAACTATAAGAGTTAACATAAAGTCTACCCGGCAGGGGAGAAAGACATGACGTCTTTGTGTGTGAGCAATCATAATATTGTTGGCTGTCTGTTCGTCAAACCCCTTTCTCAGGAATGCTAAGAGGTTGATTCATTTATTTGTAGTTTGAAATATTGTTTGTAATTCCTCAATATTCAACCTTGAGATTTTTTTTTCTAGAATATAATACGCATACATTAACTGTAATTATTAAATTAACATACAAACATTTCTTCTAGAACGTTTTTAGTATGACACACTTAAAAATGAATTTCATAATGTTTTCAAAGTGTTTGGCGAATATTAACCTTCTAATAGTTTTCACAATATCATAGTTTTAACATTATCTATCGCGGGGCACTTTACAGCTATCGAATAAGTAGTAGTTAGAATTGTGTCTGAATAAGCAGCTTCTTCGTCTTCGGCTTTTGTAATTCATTTAACATTTGAAAATTATCAAAATGTCAAGAGTACAGTGGGCGACAAGGAAAGTGTAGTATAGGTATCATCTTAATATATGAAAGACGATTGGTACCTATGGGGTTACATTTTTATGTGGTCCACTGTATAAAAAAATTTAATATGAAATGATTTATGAAAGTAGATGGAGTGTGCAGGGATCGTGGCAAATGGAATGATGCAGTTTCTGCGTATACTTCCGGGAAAGTGGCGTGATTTATTTATGTATTTATAGGTCTTCTACGATTATAGACTACAGTAGATTTTGAGACATGGAGGAAAATGGCGTCTTTTTAAAACACGAAATAAAACAAATCTCAAAAAAATAAATACTCTGGTATCAAAATAATAAGAGAAGAAAATAAAATGAAGATCCTTAATGGGATTTTTACATGGCCGTCAAATCAAACATACAACATAACATACATACATCATATCTATATCCCTTGCGGGGTAGACAGAGCCAACAATCTTGACTAAATACTGTTAGGCCACGTTCAGCTGTTTCGCTTAATTGAGATTAAAATAGTGACAGGTTGCCAGTCAAATTAAATAGGTATATTTTTTTACTCAAACAGCACACGACACGCTTAATATGATGATTCTATACGTTACACATATAATTTTTTTAAATGATTTGTTTGTATTCAACGAGTCTTGTTTGAATTTCTTCACAAGGCTAACTCAAATCCACAAGTAAACGGTTTTATCAACAAGTGATTTCTTAATTTGCCGTGTACACAACGCTTGTATAATTTTGACTTAACTTTTTTGTACATATTTACGTGTGACTTACTTTTAGTCACAGCATATTGCACTTGTTTAAGAGCGCTTACACACTAGCGGATTGATAGCGTTGAAATATTTAAACGCTTAAAAGTGACGTAGTTAATTCGCTATTCATTATTTTTAAGGATTGAGTATGGAGGTAATGATAGTTTTCATATAATTTTCTTAATAGTAAAATAAGCCAACTTTGATGATTTTTTATCGAATAACAATCAATCCACGTAAACTTACTCACTTCACAACACTTCACAGATGTTCAGGTGACATATTAAAGTAACATTTTTAAAAGAAGATTAAAGATGCATATGTCATCTTAATATTGGGAGAGGGAAGAAAACCTGCCAACATTGGCGAATGGAGCGTCAGTGGTCGAGTGGTTAAGGCGCAAATAATGCGTGGGCACAGGTTCAAATCCAACCTCGGCCGTGTACCAATGACTCGTTTTCCTGAGTTAGTCTAGTTTGAGTGCCAACTATGCTCTTACGGTGAAGGAAAGCATTGTGAGGAAATCTGCACAGTCAGACAACTGAATGTGTAACCATGATCCAATATGAATAAGGTTCCCCTGCAAAGGTTAGATGGGAGTCGCTTCGTGTAAAAATCTAACTCATCCAATTTAGGATCATAGTCGTAAAGGCGTGCCCCGGGTTCCTCTCTAGAAATGTGAGGATGTAACCGGGTCTTACGCCAAGAGGAAGAAGAAGACCGACACAGGCTTTTAGGCTCTCTGACGTAAGGGATAAAGTCGTAATTAGTTACATATTCATATCTGGATTCGCATCCAGCTCGCGAAACGTAAAATAAATATTTAAGTTTTTTGTATAACTAACATTAAAGGTATGGGCTTTGCTCGGAATAAATGGTTTTTATTTATTTTTGTATGATTACAGCAACAGATACACGCACAGGCCGGTCTGGGCGCCCACGGGGTGGCGGCGGGGGGGCTGCTGGGGGCGGGGATGTTGTTCGCGCCGGGAGGCGCCCCGCCCCCGCCTCATATACCCCCGCCCGCTCATAAGGTACTTTGATATTATTTCGATATTATATTTGATAAATTTTGTACATTTTTTGGTGAAGTTATCGTAAAGTTGGATTAGTTTACATGGTTTTTGATCACCATGACTATTGTTATAGATGATTTCAGCGAAATGCGTGCAAAGGTTTTATAAATCTTTTAAGCGTATTTGTTCTTTTGAAATTCATAAGATAAAAAGTTTTGCTATAAAAGATCTGTCGCTTTACAGGTTGAGTTGCCTCCTCCCTCGGATATCAAGCCACCTCTGCTAGGTCCTGCGCCCCCGGTACCGCCTCATCCACATCCGCCGAGGGACGACGCCCGATTGCAACAGGTAATTTAATATGTACGGGACATATCACGCAGATTGAGCCTAACTAACAGGTAACTGAATAAAACATAACAGGCATAACATGACGTCTATCAACAGGTAATTATTAAGCCAACATTTTTGACAGGGCCCTTACGAGCATGTAAGGTCGAACGGTTAACAATACGACTTTACTATAAGGAAGTGCCTACTCGCACTTCGCCGCAGTAACGCTTTGGGAACCTATTTGGGTAATTGGTACTTTGTTCCGCCATAGTAAAGTACAATTTTGAATCATATTGTTAAAGAGACGATCGGTGTCCCCACACGAACGAGAACAGAAATACAGGCCTCGTTCACCCGAACCAGAGGCTTTGGATGCAAAACGTCGGAAAGAGGAGAAGGTACTCAGTCATGTGAGTCTGTGTAGTGTATGTGTCGCTTCATATGCGTTGCTTCTCGCTTTTATGTTCCCCTGGTACTTGTGATCGGTGTAAGGCTTTACGTATTATAATATTATTGAGGTTTTTTCTACCTAAATGTTCAAAGGATGATGTTTGTTTATCACTATTAAAAAAATAATAGGTACAAAATTTTTTTTGAATAAAGTTACTTTTTTAATTGATTTTATATACAGCGGAACGCCACGTAAAACAAAGTAACAAAACAACTAACAGAGCCAAAAGATGAAATGTAATTTTTTAATTGTAAAAAAAAACATGTTATAATTTTTAAGCCTAGGCAGGTACGTCTAAAACAAGACGTGAATTCTAAACATCAAATGAATGTTACATTTATAATTATGTGCGTAGAGCCTTATACAAGATCAGTTGTAACATCAGGTTTGATAAAAAAATTGGATTTTGTTGAGTTTGTGCTTTTTAAGAGGGTGTTCCAGGGTCGCTATGAGTAAATTCCAAATTTTCTTTTCTTATCTTTAATCAAAGCTATTATGAGAGCACAATATTATATTTAGATATTAGGTCCACAGTTTTAGATCCGTTTAATTATTTGATACTGGATCGTGTTTCGCCCTCTTCATGATTAGCTGTGATCTGTAAATAGAATGTTTTCATTGCTAGCCAAATAAATGTATTTATTGGGTTATTCATACACTAATTAAAGATTTGCGTTTTTAGGATAGCGACGCGGAGAAAAGTGATCAAGATCTAGTTGTTGATGTTGCTAATGAGGTAAGATGACCTTGTTACATACATATAATCACGTCTATCTCTTGCGGCATAGACAGAGTAAACTGTCTCGAAAAGACGTTCAGCTGTATAGTTTTATGATAGATTGTGATTTAAATAGTGACAGATTGCTAGCCCATCGCCAACAAGAAGAATCCCACGTTTATTAGCCTTCCTCTAGTCGCTCTTACGATATCCATAGGATTGATATGGAGTGGTTCTATTATCTTAAATGCCGGAAACCACGCGGCATTACACGAATATAAGCTGTATGAAATAAATATTGTAGGAAGTATAGTTATAAAAGTTATTAATTCCTACAGAAGATAGAAGGAGAAAAGAGGATAGAAATAATCAATTTCAAAATAACTGTATTATTAACATAAAAATTAAGAACATGTAACAAAAAAAAATATTTTGACATAAATCTCACAAACAACATCATGGCAACCGTTGCTATGGCGCATACTATGAAGGTTGCCTACAAATATGAATATTTTCAGGAAGAAAGGGGGTCGCCTGGTGGTCGGACATCGGGCGAGCGAGCCGAGAACGGCCCGCGACCTCCTTCGCGCTCTGGTTCTTCGTCAAGCCGGTCCACGCCCAAGAGTTCCAAAGACGTGAGTGGTTACTTACATACATATGGTCACGTCCATATCCCTTGCGGGGTAGACAGAGCCAACAGTCTTGAAAACACTGAATGGCCACGTTCAGCTATTTGGCTTAATGATAGAATTGAGATCCAAATAGTGGCAGGTTGCTGGCCCATCGCCTAAAAATAAGAATCCCAAGTTTGTAAGCCTATCCCTTAGTCGCCTTTTACGACATCCATGGGAAAGAGATCGAGTGGTCCTATTCTTTTTTGGTATTGGTGCCGGAAACCACACGGCACCAGTAGTTACTTGCATCGCGAATAAGTGAATGTCGTTCAGCATTTCATATCGCTCGGTAAACTATCGCTATACAGCTTTTTATTAGGGCGTGAAACGGGACAGCGATATATAGTATTTACGCGCGATAAAAACGGCGTCGCGCATGCCTTGGTACGGGGGCTGTATACGTAATATGTTAACGTAACGTTAGTGTATTTGTCAGAAAAAAAATGAAGTTAATATTTATTCCGATCTAGAATAGTAAAATTAAGAAACGGTAATTTTTGTTTGTGTACTTGGAAAATATGAAATGTTGTCTATTCGGAATAATTTATGATTGTGATTCATTAACATAAGAACTAAGGAGGATAGGCCCTAGGACTGAGTTTCGGTTGTGACTTGAACAGGTTCATATCTGAGGCTGGAAAAAGTTTATAAAATTGTGTGTTTATCAAAAGGGTTTAGTGATTCATAGAATTGAGAAACTTTTTACTATATCATGTGACATTATAGGACTAAATAACTTGAATTAGAAGAAAGGCGGTAACATAAAACATATGTTTATTCCAGGAAAAGCCCGGCACGCCCGGCGGGAAGGTCCCCCGCGCCGCCACGCCCACCGGCGCGGCGCGGTATGGCTTCCCCTACACCTACCGCCACAACGCGCCCTTCGACCCCGCCAATAACTCTCATAATACCCCCCATTTGAGGCCCAATGGCATAGGGCCCACTAAATCGTGAGTAAAGAATATACTTGACATGACTATCTGCCCTCAAGTGTCTTAAAATTTTGCTTTGTATGAAATAAAAATAATAAAACAACAGGTAAGGTCAGCCCGAGGAAAAACTATAACCAGAGAGCTGACTAGGATCAGATGCCAGGATGGTAGCGTTGTGAAAGGAGAAGAATGTGTGCTAAAGATATGGAAGGACTATTTTGAGAGTTTATTTGAAAAAAAGGAAGAAAATAAGAAAGAGTTCTGCTATAGCGAAGAAAAAGAGAATGAGATGGAAGGCGAAATTGAAATGTTTGAAATTGTGGAAGCACTTAAGAGTATGAAAGCGGGTAAGGCTGCCGGGTATGATAGAGTGTCGGTCGAGATGCTTAAAGCAGGAAAAGGCGTCGTAGCTAGACAGTTGTACTGCCTTTTCAATTTGTGTTGGAGAAGCGGCCGAGTACCAAAAGATTGGTGTAAGGCTGTTATTGTGCCACTTTACAAAGGAAAAGGGTCACAACTGGACTGCAAAAATTATCGTGGTATAAGCCTGCTTAGCGTCGTCGGCAAATTGTATGCTAAGGTATTGATTAATAGAGTCAGGAATGAAACTGATGACAAAATATGGGATGCTCAAGCGGGATTTCGAAAGGGAATGGGATGTACTGATCAGGTCTTTTCTTTGCGGTGCATAGCCGAAAAGTTTTTGGCCAAGAGTCAAAAAGTCTATTGCACATTCGTGGATTTGGAAAAGGCCTATGACAGAGTTGAGAGGAATGAATTGTGGTCAGCACTTTCTATGCATGGGGTGAGCAGTCTCTTGATACGAGCACTGAAATCCTTATATGAGGATTCGAGTGCTTGTGTCAGGATAAACGGAGCGCACACTGAGTGGTTTAAGATTGAGAAAGGTGTTAGGCAGGGATGTGTTGCGTCACCTTGGCTGTTCAACCTATTTATGGATAGATGTTTGACAGATTTGAAAGAGTCTGAAAGTGGATTAAGGATGAATGAATTACTCGTCAAATGTCTGCTCTATGCCGACGATCAGGTTATACTGGCGTCATCAGCGGAGGAGTTACAGGAGATGGTAAACTGTATGCATGAAGCTTTAAAAGAGAAAGGAATGAAAGTGAACGTAAGTAAAACTAAAACACTGGTTTTTGAAATGGAGAAAGAAATGACAGCATGTAATATTTTGATTGGAGGAGAAAAAGTTGAGCAAGTGAAAGAGTTTGTATATCTAGGATCAAAGTTTACATCAGATGGCAAGTGTGATAGTGATATTGAAAGGAGAGTGAACGCGGGGAACATGGTGAATGGAGCTTTGCATGCCTTTATGAGCAGTCAGAAACTATCCAAAAAGGCTCGACTGGCTGTGCACAGGGGCGTGTTGGTCCCGACATTAATGTATGGGAGTGAAAGTTGGGTATGGCAAAAGAAGCACGAAAGCAGCATAAATGCAGTGGAAATGAGAGCGTTAAGGAGTATGTTGGGTGTGAAATTGAGTGACCGGATAAGGAACAGCGTGATAAGGGAATGTTGTGATGTGAAAGAAGATGTAGTTACAGGAATAGAAAAGGGTATGTTGAGATGGTTCGGTCATGTGGAGAGGATGAATGAAAACAGGTTGACTAAGCAGATATACAAGGAGAGTGTGGAGGGAAAGGTCGGGGTGGGAAGACCTAGACGAACATATCTTGATCAAATTAAGGACGTCCTGGTGAAGGGTCAGGTCAAAAGTGCCCGAAACCGCCGAGCTTGCATGAAGAGAGTTATGAATGTGGATGAAGCAAAGGAAGTATGCAGGGATCGTGGCAAGTGGAAAGAGGTAGTCTCTGCCTACCCCTCCGGAAAAGAGGCGTGAGTTTATGTATGTATGTAAACAACAGGTTTGCGTACACGTTCCGCCCTAATGCACACTTTGACCCCGCCAAAATGCTTAGTTTCCTAAAGATTTTCATTAAATAACGTTCTGTTAACGATTGGAACCAGTTACGTACACGTACCGCTCAATCCCTTTGTCCTCGCCTTTTGGCCTTTGAGATTTTAGACCTAGCAGAATAGTACCCACCAAATCTATTTCATGATTAGCTTTATGAGGCTCTTTTTTAATTTTAAAATTGATTATGAGAATGGAGCTAGAAACACGAAAAGTTAAGACAGACTTGATGAATTATGTAATGTACATACATAAAAAAAATCACGCCTCTTTCCCGGAGGGGCAGGCAGAGACTACATCTTTCCACTTGCCACGATCTCTGCATACTCTCTTCGCTTCATCCACATTCACAACTGTCTCCTAACCAATGTAATGTACGTCGAATAATGCGTATATTCCAGCGCGTACTCGTTCCACTCGTGCGGCGGGCCGCTGCAGCCCGTGGGGTTCCCGGCGGACGCGCTGGCGGCGCCGGGCGTGCCGCGCGGCGCGCGCCAGGCGGCGGCGCTGGCGCACGGCGAGGTGGTGTGCGCCGTGGCGCTGGCGGCGGCGGGCGGCGCGCGCCGCGCCTTCACCGGCGGCAAGGGCTGCGTCAAGCTGTGGGACGTCAGCTCCCCCGGCTCGCCGGCCGCGCTCGAACCCTTGTCGCAGTTGGATTGCTTGGTGAGTTTACTTCTACAAGTTTCATATGACAGAAATATCGAAATATATCTTCTTGTAGGTTAATATAGACTTGGATGTTTTGTATGTGGAATAAAAATTCGAATTTATTACGGGATCGTTGTGATATAATCAGATTATGAATGCTATCTGCGGTGAAACATACGCTGGATAATGGAAAGTTAGTGTATGGTGACCTGTCGCTCACTGGAGGCGCCATGCGGATTTTTCCAGGGGGGAAGGGGTTTGTTAAACTGTGACATTAGTAATACAGGATTCCCAGCTAAGAAGATTTTTTGATAAGTGATGATTTTCTGTGCGAATGGCGACAAAGTAAGTGAAATAATAATAATGTATAATATAAGGTTCGTTTTCAAAGTTTTAATGTGTCTCAAATTTCGAAATCATACTTCTAATAGATAGATGTAACATTGTGTTATGTGTGTAAATAATAAAAACGCGGATTTATTATGAGATCGTTATGATATAGTCGGATTATGTATGCTATGGGGGTGAAACATACGCTGACGAACGGAGAGGTGGGATGTGCGGTATCGCTCACTGGAAAGACAAGAAGAAACATTAGCGGAGGGGAATAAGATATGTCAAACTACGTATTCGCGCAGATATTAAACCAAAACTTTTGTTGCAGCAACGTGACAACTACATCCGCTCAGTAAAGTTGCTACCAGACGGTCGTACACTTCTAGTTGGTGGCGAGGCGTCCACTTTATCGATGTGGGATTTATCCTCTCCCACACCTCGTTTAGTGGCCGAGCTTACTGCCGCCGCGCCAGCCTGCTACGCCTTAGCTGTCAGTCCCGACTCCAAGGTCAGTTAATCAGTTAACAAAAGAATTTACCCCACCTAAGTATAGTGATATCATTATACGTCCACGCTTTCTATATGGTATTTAATATCGCTTACTTTGCTACGCTGTAGCAGTTATTGACTAGCCGAGCCGATCAGGTCAGCTAAGTTGATATCAAGATAAGAAAATAGTACATGGAGTCCCGCAAGGCAGTGTTTTAGTGCCAGATTCATTCATAATTAATATTAAAATTCGTTTGCAGGTGTGTTTCAGTTGCTGTTCGGACGGAAACATCGCAGTATGGGATCTGCAAAATCAAACTTTAGTTAGACAATTCCAAGGTATATATACAATTCACACATTAAACATTCTTATCATGTAACATACACTAGCGAAAAAGCTCAGCTTTACAAGGGCTCACGAGATTATTTTTTTGCACACTATTATATTATATTATATTATTAATATAATCACGCAACGCGAACAGTTTAAATGTATTAAATTACGCACGGATTGTGGCAAGTGAAAAAATAAACTTGGGATTCTTATTTAGGCGATGGGCTAGCAACCTGTCACTATTTGAATCTCAATCCCATCATAAAGCCAAATAGCTGAACGTGGCCATTCAGTCTTTTCAAGACTGTTGGCTCCGTCTACCCCGCAAGGGATATAGACGTGACCATGTGTATGTGTGTGTATAAGTTTCTGGTCAAGCTTTTATTTGTTTTTTTTTAATCGTCCAGGTCACACAGACGGCGCGTCTTGCATAGACATAAGTCCGGACGGGACGCGCCTCTGGACCGGCGGGCTGGACAACACCGTGCGGTCCTGGGACCTGCGCGAGGGCAGACAGCTAAATCAACACGACTTTTCCAGTCAGATTTTCTCTTTAGGGTACTGCCCTACTGGTGAGTCACTAATTTCTCTACAGTGTCTTCATTGTTGCAGTGAAATCTTTAGTTAGAAAGGTCTGCAATTATCAAGGTTACATTCATATGCTCCGAATAGAAACCGTGTATATGTGTAGGCGATGGCTTACCAACCTGTCTCGAATTGAATCTCAATTCCGACATAAAGCCGTAGAGCTGAACCGTGACCTTTCAGTCTTTTCAAGACTGTCGGCCCTGTCTACCCCGCTGGGGATATAGACGTGATTATATGTATTTATATGGGTACGATTATTGTAGATTTATGCAGGCCAATCAGAAAAAGTTCTTTTCTCATCATGACCGCCGATGTCACAGACAAGCGTATTACCGCTTCGCCACAGAGGCCGTCAATTACCTATGTAGGCCGTCAGTTATGTATTTATGTATGTAGTATATATCTATGTTACTTCACTACCTGCGCGGAAAGACATGCATCAGAATATTCCATTAACGAATGTATCCTACTACTATTATAAAGGCGAAAGTTTGTATGGATGTATGGATGTTTGTTACTCTTTCACGCAAAATCTACTGAACCGATTACCATGAAATTTGGTATGTAGGTAGCTGAAGACCCAGAATAACACATAGGCTACTTTTTATCCCAGAGTTCCCGCGGGATTGATAGGGTTTCCATGCGGACGAAGTCGCGGGCGGCCTCTAGTAACAATATAATTTGTTAACAGGTCCATGGCTAGCGGTGGGCATGGAGAACTCCCACGTGGAGGTGCTCCATGCGAGCAAGCCCGACCGCTACCAGCTATTGCTGCACGAGTCCTGTGTCCTCTCCTTGAAGTTCGCGGCCAGTGGGAAGTGGTTTGTCTCCACTGGGAAGGACAACCTCCTTAACGCCTGGCGGTCGCCGTACGGAACTAGTATATTCCAGGTTTGTGTTCGTCTCGCTCTTGCCACTTTCTATCTCTGTCTCTCTATCTTATCAATCTATATAAGTATCTTAAAAAGCGAGATATGGCCGCCCAATTCAGCCGCCAGCCTTTCCTCGTCTTACGGAATAATACATGTCGCGAGGTATAACAACCAAGCCGACAAGTATGTTTAAAAGCGAGATATGGCCGCCGAATTCAATAGCCAGCCTTTCATCATCTCACGGGAGTGCTATATGGTGAATTTGTAAGAATCCTTTTGATTTTAGACTGTGCCCATTATTCTCAGTTACATACATACATATAATCACGTGTATGTTTCTTGCAGGGTAGTCAGAGCCAAAAGTCTCGAACACTCTAGGTAACGTTCAGCTGTTTGGCTTAATGATATAATTGAGATTCCAATAGTGACATGTTGCTAGCTCATTGCCTAAAAGGAGAATCACAAGATTATAAGCATATCTCTTATTCGCCTTTTACGACAAGATGGAGCGATTTTATTCTCTTTCTGTTGGTGCCGAGAACCACACGGTACTCATTCTCAGTTATTATACCTGTAGTTAGATTAAGCAATCCACACTATAAAATCAGCGATTTTAGCAACACAACTAATTTCTAACAAAATTTCCAGTCGAAGGAGTCGTCATCAGTTCTAAGTTGCGACATATCATCCGATGACAAATACATAATCACGGGTTCTGGAGACAAAAAGGCGACGATATACGAAGTTTTATACTGATACGAACAAGGATGTCAAGAATGAATAAGATGAACATGTCACTTTTAGAAAATGGCGTAATTCAACGAAAGATTACTATAGGATAGCATAACCGACTTTCTTGGTTATTGAATCAATTTTAGATTTTATTTGTGACGTCAGAATTATTGAAAAATTAAAGTAACAAGGTTGGTCTCCTTCCCGGAGAGACTACTAAAAAGACTAAATGTAAAATATTATAAGGCCAGTGGTGTCATCATATGCGACTTTAGTGACAAAGATATGACTGGTTACTGATGTAATTGAACGGAAATATTGATGGTAGATTGAAAACAGACTGACTGTTGATTGATAGTAATCTCATAGGCAATACGCAAATAGTGGTCCAGTGAAGTGAGAAGTTAATGCGCTTGAGTCGTGCGCCTGTTGAAACTTGTTACATACAACAAAACAATAACATTCCGTTTTTTTAGTATTTGTAACTCAAAAACGAGACTATTATTGTTTTGAGGTCTATTGAATGAATTTTTCACGGTTAGGATTGACTCGACTGAGAAGCATAGCGTCAATCAATACAAAAATTCCTAAATTATAGCGATGATGAGTGAGTGGTAAAAAACGCACAGTCGAAACTACAGTCAGCTAGAATTTGACATCTTACTATATTGATTGCTTAATCTTAAGTCTTTTTCTTCTTTCTCGTTTCTTTCTTCTGATGATGAAATCTTTAATTTTGTGCAATTATGTTGTCAGAGAAGATTTTTCGAAATTGCTGGGGAATGGAGGTAAAGCTACTCCTCTCCTTTATTTCTGGTCAAACTTTAAAACAGATTTTTATGCAAACAGCAAGATTTTGGCTAAAGCTTTGCTTCCGCGGCGATTTTAAAATCCTTACTACCTGTGTGTTTCGCCTGTGCGTTGTTAAATACCAGCCGTCTTTCCTCTTAAAACTTTCTACATATAATTCTTGTAGTGTCGTATAAAATACCTACATGTTTTAACAGGCGCCCGATTTGATACTACTTGTAATTTTAGTTCTAAGTAAATAGATCAATGTTGCATCGTTGAACGTGGATATTTTAGTGTTATTGTATATTTTTATAAAATAAAATAAGAAATTATTTTTATTATGTTCTCCATGTTGGATCGGCGGCCCAGATGTGCGACTGTTATCAGTCACAATTGACAGTATGTACATTACATTTTTGTTATGTCCACATCTTGTTAAAGGATTCAGACGCCGACTGGTTGGAAGGTTCTGCCACAGATTAAACTGTTTTGGCAGAATAAAACTAATGATTTATATTTTATTTCCCAAATTATCTTGCTGCTGTTACTTGGTTGTTACGACTTATTTTGTAAAAAAAAAAAATATGGTTACGTCTATATCCCTTGCGAGGTAGACAAAACCAACAGTCTTTTAAAGACCGATAGGCCACGTTCATCTGTTTGGCTTGATGATAGAATTGAGATTCAAATAGTGACAGGCCACTAATCCTAGGCCATCGCCTAAAAAAAGAATCCCAAGTTATCAATACAATCTCTATCTCTTTCCCACAACATCCATGGGAAAGAGATGGAGTGGTCCCATTCTTCCCTGTACCGTTGTCGTTAACCACACGGCACTATTTAGTATCTGTAATTTAATAAGCAATTTACGTACTATCTCGAATGATGGGAATTATTTAATTTATACACGACTGAAAATGTATGAATTGCGAATCTACTATATTTCAAATCTAGCGGGCAAGTACTTTCGTCTCTCAAAGGATAAGTTAAGTTTAAAAAATGTTTTAGATTGTTGTGATCTACGTCGCTGTTTTTGTTTTTAATAAAGTGCTCAACAGATTTCCGTAAAATTTAGTAAAAAGTAAAGCTTTTTTTTTTACTATATTACGCCCGCGTAAAATATATCCTATGTCCTCTTCCGGGAGTCGTATTAAAAATTTAATGGAGACTGGATCATTGCTTTTGCTGTGAAGAATTAACAAAAATACTATCGCATTTATAACATTTCTTGGGATGAAACGTTAAGCTTTTATATCAACACATTTATTAAGCTCTAAATATTCGAGAACCATTTGATACACTATCAGTAGTGTATCAAATAATTCTTGAATATTAAATAGTCGGACTATTCTTTATAATATCTATCTGATCGAATCTGTGATGGAGTAAATTTTGATCATTTTCTTACAATTTTCTGGAAGTACAAGCCGTGTAATTATTTATTTTATTGAAAAGATTTGCGTCAAGATCAATTGAGCGTTGTATAAATATAAACTGTATAAAGGAATTCAGTTCCAAACTATTTTGTATATATTTTAATCTATTTTTATGTAGTTAAAAATTATGCAATCCAATTCGAAGAATCCAATGAATTAATAAGCAATACTTTATAATCTACTTGGGTCCTAAGAGACGGGTATTTTATGAATAAATATGTTTCTGCAGAACAGATTTTATTCATAGATGCATTTATCAAATGTTTACATTAGCATGTACTATCAGTCGACTGAATGAATCGATTTATAGTTACATGCACGTTTTATTAATTTAAAGCTATGATTTCAAGACTTAAATGTTGTTAAGTGTGTAGGGTACTTAAAATTGAATTTTATATAACTTTTATGTGTCAAATAATATATTCTGTGATCTATCTTGAATTCCTTTATGCATTCGTTGATAAAAAAATATTTTCTGTGACATTGAAATGTATTACTTTAATTATATTTATTATTTCTATACAAACATGGTTTCATTTATTTTCAAATCCAGGTAAAAATTACCATGGTACAAATATAATAATTAATCGTGGATTATGGATGTTAATTGCGTCGTTATGTTCAACAAATACACAAATTATACGTATAATTCAATTTGGTGTTTAATGATTGTAACTAAACGATATCTCAGGTATCGCAACGTTACTTATCTTTCATTATCTGTTATTGATTGAGTTTGTCGATACGAGCCTGACTCCACCTAACGTAGTGACACCGCCTTAGTAAAACGAGGTGGAGGAGTGAAAATGACCTGGGAAAACTGTACGGTGACGCTGAATAGTGATTCCACCGGGAGGGTGTACGCTGGTGACGTAGTGACGGGGACGGTCACCTTGGAATTCGCAAAGGAGAAGTTCATTGAAAGTAAATATTGATTTGTTTATTTATTAAAAAAACATTTATGTACCTACATAACGGATCCTTTAAAATATAATCGCCGTTTATTATTTACAAGAATTGAGAATATTTTGATGCGTGGAAGTGGTGCTTTCCATAGAAATTTCTAGAAGAAAAAAAATTCACATGACTATTGCGTGCTTCGGAAGGATAGATGTGCTAAAAAAGAGTATCAGATAGTTCACATACATTACATACTGTTTTAAATACTAAGGTTAAAACCTGTGTATGTATGTACATACATGCATAGGAAGTATTTGAAACAGACCTCTTAAGACCTTCCCATTGATTCCATCAGCTAATATTAACATTCCATTCACGCTACCCCTCACTCTTTGCACTAAAAACAAAATGAGATATATACATATTTATCAATCTCTGACACCATTAGTACAATGGGAAGCAATACATAGAAAATGAGAATATATGCCATATCAAAGCTTTTGAAGAGACCGCAAAATACCATTAAATACCAATTCCAAGGATACTTAGGGAGTCGTAGGTGGCAAGTGCAGGTTTAATAGTTGGTATATCTAGGGGCTGACGCCTAGGGGGGACAACCGAGACGATTTCGTTTGAGACGAAATCAGTAAATCGTCACAGTTGTGTCTTGTCCCAACAGGAGACAACTCAATTGGTCTAGTGGGATAGATGGCCATTTTCGAGTTTAAACCCCATCCGAACTTTGTATTCTTTAACATTTTTAATAGCGTCTGTACATAACGGAAAATTGATCGTCAAAGTAAATTTTTAGATGATATTCACTAAAGCGACGATCAGAAATTAATTTTGATTTTATGGAATCTTTTCAGATGTTGACTTTCAAATCCTTGGTTTTGGAGAGGCACAATGGACTAGGTCGAAACCCACAGCTCCGTACATAAAAATATGTTCGGAAAAGAAGAAACTATTGCACATTAACATGGATGTTTTTGGGAACACATTCAGTATGTACATTTTAAGCCTAGGGTTATATATTGAGAAATTTTATTTAGACCTAGGTATCTAACTAATACCATATACCATAAATAAATAATAGTCGAAAACAATGGTACTAAACATTCAAGCCATTCTTTTCAGGAAGAGTCATCAATCCGGGTATTTACAATTTTCCGTTTCATTTCGCGCTGCCTGGCGATCTGCCATCGACTTTTGAGAGTTCTATCGCAAAAGTATACTACTACATCAAAATTGAGATGAAAGGAATGTTCAAACCGAAAAAGACAGTCCCATTTATAGTATTTGGAAATGTTAATCTCAATCACATTGAAGAGTTTTTGGTTAGTATTTACAATTGATATTCAACTACCCTCATATTTTAAACGTTTTTAGGTCTACGTGTTCTGATCTGATATTGAGATTTAACAATATATGTTCTAGGATCCTACGACGCATATATTTCAAAAAATATGTTGGAACTCCAAATATCTTTCTGTGAGTTTAAAAACGTACGAAGGATTTGCTTCTAAACAAAATATTCCTTTACGACTGAGAATTAAAAACGAAGAAAAAGTTATAATTAATAAAATTAAGGTGTATTTGATTCAAGTAAGTAAAAATAATTTGTACCTATTATTCGTCAAAACCTATTGTAACGTCAGTTATGAGAACAAGATTTTTTTTAATTTGTTGCAATTGCAAACATTCTATAGATTTTGCTTACTAAACTATTCAATAGATGGCGCTGTACGTACCTAACGGCGTTTTTTTTTCAACGTATTTTTTTAATTTTTCAGAAGCTACAGTATAGTATTTCTGACGGCTATACTGCTGAAGAAAGAAACTTGTACCATGTAGAATTCAATAAAATATCGAACACCACTTCTGAAACTTGTAATTTTAGTATGGACGTGCCTTGTGTTCCGCCGTCTACACTGTATACAACAGATGCCATGATTATAATCTCATATGTTTTAAGGGTAAGTGTTAATTATCACGCCTCTTCCCAGAGAAGTAGGCAAAGATTACATCTTTTCACTTGCCACGATCCCTTCAAATTTATTTTGATTAATCTACATTCGCAAATAAAAAAAAGTTCCCGATATGATTCCTTAAAAAAAAAGACATATGACGAGTGACTAATTTATCCTTATCAAACCTTTTTAACAACTATCAATGAATTGGTTGAACAGCCAAGCTGACGTAATACATCCCTGTCTAACACCTATCTCTATATTCTCCGTTAATCCTAACACGCACTAGAATTCTCATATAAAGATATAAGTGCCCGTAATGCACTGCTTACTCCATGCATATCAATTTATTCGGTCAAAGGCTTTTGTCGTCAGTAAAGTGGAAAAAGGGATTTATATATTAAGGCACTTTAAACTAAGTTATACAGAAAATAAACAGCATTTCTTTGTGCCTCTTTATATATATGTGCTTTAAGTGTGATATGGCATAATCGTTATTAATTTCTTAACTAATTTAAATTGTTTGCACATTTTCAGGTGGAAGTCATCTTCCTTTTTCATTCTACTCTTCGACAAGATATTCCGGTGACCATTGCAACAGTACCCGTTATTCACAATGAATTTTAATAAAATTAAATATCGCTCATCATTTATTGTCTTTTACCTTTACTGAATTTTAAAACTGTAACAAGTTTTACAACCACCAATTCTAATATTTGTGGCGACATCTCTACGCCACAAGTCACAACAACCAATCACGCGACGTTATCTTTCCTTTGGTGGCGGTCGTGCCGAAACACATAATATTGAACACCATATCTTCCCGTAGTTTCAGTAAGGAAACTAAGGGAAATGTATGTAAAGTATTTACTTTCTTCTCAATAACCATGATCAAGTAAAAATAAGTAGGGTAGGTAAGTATTGATGATAGAATTATAAAAAAATGCTTGTAGTAATACAGCAATACACAAATTGGCAAGAAATAAGATGGGTGGTCATCGAAGTTTTTTGACAACTGATCACAAAGAAATGAAAGATTGGGAAAAGAAGGATAATTACAAATGAAATATATAATTTAGTTATTATTGATAGTTACTAAGTTTTTTGATCTTAAGCCTACCCTCAGTTAGCGAAATTCGGATGTTATTGTAGTTGCTTTCGAGTTATCCTTTCAACTTCCTTCACGAACCCTGAAAAGCATGTCTTCTATCTTTAGTATCTTTTCAACCCTGAATTAAATCTACACTGAATTAATGTAAATTAACTTTCGTGAATAAGCCCTGAGACTTGATGGCAGTTAAGTGCTATCATGTTTTGAGTAAATAACTTTAGCATTCATAGTCATAGTTCAAACTTAAAAATCACAGGAATAATTATCATCCTTCTGGCGCTATTCTCGTTGTGTTGTCTTTAAAAAGGAGGTGCTTAAGTGACCACGATTAAGGTTGATACACAAAAATGACTCCATCCTTTAGCTACATGTTCCCATCTGACTTCCGCAATCTGTAGGGAACGAACTGTAACACAATCTAACCATGATTTTAAATCTGTGCCTAAAGCCATGAAGCTTAAAAAATATTGTGCATGTATTTAATTTTACTAGCAACACCGAAGTCCAAGCTGTCGCCATCTTGCCCGCTAATGTTATCGTTTCATAACTTTTAGAAGATAATAGACTAAATTAAAGAAGCCATTGCATTGCGAGGTCGCTTGTTAAAACTAATATTACTTCTTATTATTTATTATTTGTAATATTTGCTATTAATTATACATTTTAAATTAAAAGAATAATTAAAAGTGAAAGTGACAACTTCCTTTTTCGATGACTTTTTTTTGAGAAAGCGGAAGTGGTTGGTCCGCCATAATCGTTCGTGTGGGTCTGTGCTTGTGTGGTTAAGGTTTCTTACCGGTGCCAATAATTATTTTTAATTAGTAGTAAGTTATGCGTATGAATCCAGACATGGACGATGACGAGAAGGGGTAAGTGAATCAATTGTTTAATGTTATATTCCCATAAGGTTAGTGTTTTCCTTGATGTGGCATCTATAATAGGTCAAACTGCATGTTCGCTTGGTGTGTCGCATTTCACGTTTAGCCAGCGAAGATATTGACCTATCAGGAATCGCTGGATATTCCTTACATCGAACTTGATTTTTGGGTCAGATTTAGTATGAAATGCCTTTCTATCTCTTTAGCAAGTATTCATACGTTCTATTAGCCTTTTACCTTGCCGGCTAGCGGCCACCGACCCCAAGCCTCGCCGTGCGACTTGCGTAGCGATCATGGCAGCTATTACTTTCCCATGGGTAAAATAAATCTCGAAATTTTGGAAAAAAATTATGCAGTCATATTTTTGCGTGAACATGTTTATGTAACTATTCATGTAAACTATAATCTACGATGTGTAAACTTCGCATCAATATTTCAGAAATTAACCTTTCTGTGACTAATCGTGGCTTTCTCTTATCGGTTATTTTGTTAGGCCATTAGTAAGCGTAGGTATATTTGTTGAAACCATTTACATTTTAGTGAATATTGTTAATTGTTAATGAGGTTATTGGAGCAATGTTGGATGTGCCGCGTAGCACGATCTCCGAGACACCGACGAACGTGCTGAATCATTTGCATATGGTTGCCTAGGTGCTTCGAAAGGCACGTTTTGGAAATATATAAATGTCACAGTCACATGGAAAGTTTTGCAAAGGCATGGCATTTTTACGTAAACACGATCATTTTCACGCTGTCGATAGCAGACCCAACACTACCTACTTTTGTTATTTATTTAGCCTTTACAACATGTCGATTACTGTTCGATATGTCGAAAACAAATTCATGTTTTAATCAATGTTATCACAATTTCCTACAAAGATCAGATATTTTATTAAAACAGGTCAAAAATTCGCAAAATTAAAAAGGCTTGTTGGTTTAAAGTGAATGTCACTTTCACCATTGCAAGTCTGCCTGGCAACTACAGCATTCACATTATACACATGGTATTTTCTGTTTCAACATTGTTATTGATACCAGTACATAGCACTTACTAAGTATTTACATATTATTACTTATTATCATTGTTCCACAAAACATGTGGATGGTATCAGTTAAATACAGAAACAAAATTCTAAAGTCGGGTTAATCCTGCCTCCAGGCATTCTATACACTCATCCGATTCATTTCTTATTTACAAACCATAGCCAAAATAGGAGATATTGCCAAATATTTTATATTATTTTAATGAGGTGATCCATCTAGTTATAAATTAGTTTTTAAAGACCTTTGTAACACTATGTACCTACCTTCTATTACTTGCATAATTACATTTTTAGTAGCACATTGCATCAAGTTACCCGCCAAATTCTGATTGGGTACTTGTTCTATCTTTATCTTGACATTGATGCAATAAATCAACAAAATAGGTTTGTTGTTTTCCCCTGTGATCACTTAAAAGCTAATTTTAATTTGGGTGCCATGTGGTTCCTATGGATGTTGTAAAAGGCGACTAAGGGCTAAGCCCTTGTTCTTGTGCTACTTGTGATTACTCTTTTAAATGATAGGCTAGTAACCATTATTTCAATTCCATCATTAAGCCAAACAGCTGAACGTGACCTGTCAGTCTTTTTATGACTATTGGCTCTGTTCAGGAAACAAAATGTTAGCTCGTTGCTTGGATGATGAATCCTCTCCATTAAGTGTTACCACACTGTGGCTGAGGTATGGTTCTATTGGTAAGTATGAGGGTTCATACTTACCAATAGAACCATACCTCTAAACTTACCTGGGACATCAAGGATAAGGTAACTTTAAAGGTACAGTTTTATGTGAGATAGAAGGTATATTCAGTAAGGTTCTTCAAAGGTAAAGGTTCGGTAAGTATGATGGTACTTATTGGAAATCTTCTTGACTGTAGCCACAACACAAGAACTAAGTGCATGAAGCATATTAACTGATTTAGAGCCAATAATCCTGTGAAGCCATGTACATTAAATTAAAAATGTTTGGACTCATAAATTTGATGTACACTCAGAACTACACTATTGACCTAGTTCTTATCAATTGTGATATGTTAAATAAATTTAAGAAACTGATAACGGTAGCAGTGGCCAATGTGTTGTTTGTGAGCCAATTATTGTGTTACAGAGTACTTAAATGTGTAGTGGTGATAAGCAAATCAAATTGCCATAAATATTTCTGGTTTTTTGAATGATTAAAAAATATGAATCACACTGTATTTAATCCTGACTAATCTAGTTACTTACATTTAAGGAATTTCTAATTTGACACCAAAATCAAGTAAACTTGATTTTATTAACAATTAGCTTTTGTACGGTGTTTGTCACTCCATATTCAACCAGAATTTCAATGATGCTCCTTTTTTTACTTTTAAAGCTCAAGCTGTGAGAGACAGACGCATAATAACTTTTACAACATAATTAAGCACATGTGTGCCATTGCTTTCAGCCATTGCTTTCAAAAGCCTTCTTGTAAATTTTTTGACAAAATTCTTAAATAAGCTTGATTTTAAAAACTTCTTTGTTTACAAGCTTATGTGTGGAGGCTTTTGCTTTCCAACAAAAGTAGTTACAACTGAAGTGTGGTACACCTTGTGGAACAATGAAGGATTTGAATGTTTTAAGTTTATTTCTCCCTAAAACAATGCAGATCTTTTCCCTTTATATATAAGTGTGGACTGGATTATGCTTTGGGGCTTTGCTGTTGTAAAATTTCCCAAAATAAAGTAGCCTATGTAACTCTTGAATCAATTTTTGTCAAATTGGTCCAGTAGCTTCAATAAGTTAAAAGAAAAAAGGACAAATTTTTTTAAATACAAATCCGTTCTTTTTGTTTTTTTATTAATATGCATCACTAATTTTACCATTATCTCCTGCAGAAAATTATTCGTCGGTGGGCTATCATGGGAAACGTCGCAGGAGAACCTGCAGCGCTACTTCTCACGATACGGCGACGTGATCGACTGTGTCGTGATGAAGAACAGCGAGTCCGGGCGGTCTAGGGGATTCGGCTTCGTCACCTTTGCTGACCCTACCCTGGTCAACATGGTGTTGCAGAATGGACCGCACCAGTTGGATGGAAGGTATGTTCTTTGATTGTAATGTGAATAGGATCGACGTAGTGATGAAGAACAGCGATTCTGGTCGGTCAAGGGGATTCGGCCTTGTCACCTTTGCTGACCCTACCATGTTAACAACATGGTGTTGCAGAATGGTCCAAACCACTTGGCTGGAAGGTATGTTCGTTTAGTAGATTGATCAAGAAGTGAAGAAGCTTCAGTTTGCGCTTTTTTTGGTAAGTGCTCATTTTGCATCCGACCCAGAAATCCTAAATCCTTACCGCCGAAAGATAGTTACGCAAAACAGCATACGTAGCTGTAACCTACGCATGAACTGCGAGAACTTGGTCATTCCGCACAATCCATTAGTTTTCTTGCTTGTCATAGAGACTTGAGAGTTTTTAAAATGTCACAAGTGAATCGATTTTAATGATATGACACTGACAAATAGCAAAAATGGATAAGGTATTTCTTTTCATTTCCGCTACGAAATGGAAATCCTTAATTCAAGTCGGTCATAAAGCAACTAAAATAGAAATCATGCATTTATCTGTCTAGTCTAGTATTTATTGTCACGCTAAGTATAGACAAGTGCGATGGTTACCTTGATTGAACCGTCAATTTTAACTTCCTCGTAGACGGTCCTAGTTGCGTTCATTTGACTTGTATTTATCGCGATCTATTATCTTCTGCCTGACTGTAGTCCCTGTTGCATCCTCACCACTCTGGAGAGGATCCCGTAGTTAGCACTTGACCATGGATCCTGGATTGGGTGAGTAAGGTTTTTACACGAAGCGAGTCCCGTCTGACCTCCGCTACCTTTGCAGGTAAACCAAAACCTTATTGGATCAAGGTTGCCTGAATGTGCAAGTTTCATCACGATGTTTTCCCTCACCGTGACATCGCGATCTATTATAAATAGAATTTTTTATAATGTTAATGACAGGCGTCACAGTTAAACCTTAAGTTTTGACGGTACATCAAAACACTCGTATCAGATTAATGTATTATTAAGGGATGTTTTGAATATGAAAGATTTTATCATAAGGTAACTAAATTGACCACAATCTTTACCCGAGACTTTATGTGCAAACGTGCAAGTATATTTCCCTCTTCAGCAGCGATGTATGTCCGAAATGTATATTTTGCATTTAATTATGTCGCAAATCCGCTTTTACCAAAATGGGTCATTTTCAGGATAACAAAATTATTATAACAAATTTTAAGAATGATTGTTACAGCAGCAAGATTTAAGAATGTTAATTGAATTAAAAAGTTATTTCTGTTACGTAAATGCGTCTTAATGTCACAGTGTCAAGAACGGAAAATGTGACCTGATTTTTATAACGTACGCCAAAATAAACGTGCCGGTTGGTGTTGTTTTCAGTGTAAATAAAATGCGTAAGGTTTTCAAATATTAACGAAAATAAGTGTAGTGTGTAGATAAGCTCTCTTTTATCCGCAGGCAAAATTATGTAGCAATATATTCTGATTGATGTTATTCACATGCTAAAGTTATATTAGTATAGGGATAAAGACTTAGATAGTCTTATAGTTAGTTATAGTTTCGGGGTTCAAACAGTAACAGTCACATCCAACAGGCTTAAGATTGAATCGACATTCAAATAGTGACAAGTTGCTAGCCCAATGCCTATATGTATGTAGAATCACAAGTTTATTAGCCTTTCCCCTATTTGTAGCTTCGCCTTTTACGACTCACAATATTTAGTTTGAGTATGATTGTATTTCAAAGTAAAGTATGTGTAATAGCTGTAAAATATCCAGTTTATTTATATTTAAGATAAATAGAAATTAATTATGAATACAAGATTACGTGAAAACGTTACATGCGAAGTTTCACATTAAATTCTAGACATGGACTTATTGTTGAAGCACACTTTATCACAAATTATTCACAGAAATGGTCAAGTTCTCTTCCAAAGTCATGTAAATGATTTGATTCGGTGTTCCTTCTCCATCTGTCATGTTAGATTTTTTACCGCATACGTTGTCTAAAAAGTCTCGCTTGGCGGTGTACAAGTGCGTATTGGTCCCATGTATGAGTTAAAGTTGGTTGGTAGAAGAACCACGACAGTAGAATAAACGCGATGGAAATAAGAGTGCTTAGGACTATGATCGGTGTAAAATTGAGTGACAGGATAAGGAACAGCGTGTTAAGGGAATGCTTAGATTCTTTGGTCATGTCAAGAAGATGAATGAAAGCAGGTTACGCTAAATAAATATACAAAGAGAGTGTTAACGTGTTAACGTGAGACTGTTGTGAATTGAGGAATTTTCTGAACAAATTATAGGGAAAGTAAATAGCTCTTATGAATTATGTATTGAAATAGAGCACATTGTCTAAATGCCGTTACAAGTGTTGTATTAATTCCCCTGTTTAATAAAACGAGTTTTAAAATGTCAAACAGAGTTGAAGCTAGTCGCTTTTTCACACAATTCTATCATGCATGAGTGCTTAGCGTAAGTGAAAACAGGTTTTTGCAATGAGGGGATGGAAACTATATAGACTGTATTTTGTATCGATTTCGAAAGAATAATCTAACTTTAGTGTTGTTAGTTTGGGATAAGCCTATAACGCTGTTGTAAGGTTCAATGAATAAATTAATATTTTACCGGCAAACTTGTTACTTCTTACTAGTAAGTGGGTACTTATTTTAACGATCTTTATTTTGCCAGAGATAATCGAGTCAGTGCTTTAAAATTTAAGTATTTATCACGGAAAATAATTTTGAAATTTAGCATTGTTTTTCATGCAGAGACATATCAAGTAGATGTGTGATTCATTGCGGATTTAATATATGTAGCTTTCAAAAAGAGAGGTTTAACTGGAATGCCAATAACTGAAATCCGTTTGACACGGCATTGTTTAGTAATTACGTATTCGAGGCCGTTGGAATACCGACAATAGGAATTGAACATTCGTCGACCCGATAAATAGTTATTGGTTACATGAAGTATCTTGTGGCGATGATTTTATAAAGAGAGCGACATATTTTTATCAAAAATGTTAGTTATGGCCTTGTTTATGGAATTTTTTTCTTTCATTGGGATTAGATTTGATAAAAAATTCACAAAATTCACAGATCAGCTATAGCTTTATCTCTCATAATTGCGTATAAATTGAATTAGCTGAAATTCCAATTATCAGGTATTAAATATTTTATTAACGGACTAAAAGAATATTTGCACATTCAAATTTTACAGTCTGTACCGTATGTATTTCTATAAAACTTATTGTTGCACATGATACTTTATTCAGAATTTGGGCTTAATAAATTTAAAATTTTATGAGAAATCTTTTATCTTGAAATGCTTTTTCGTGGTTAAATATTATGTAGGTTAAGATGTAACAGTTCGTGTAGTCGTGTTAATAACCCAAAGCTAACGTTGTCAGGAGCCGCCGTATGAATACTCGTTTATGTTAATGGAGTCGTAAACGCATAGTGCTTCCGAAAATTTGTAGTTTATTTATATACATTTTGCGACATGCTAACAAAATTTACACTCGGCCTTTTGTAAGTTTAGCCTTTAGCCGAGATGAAAGAAAAACTGTTTAATGTATCTGTTCCTAAATCGGACGCTAATTCCAAATGTTTTGCAAAGCACACAAATACATACATGCCTTTGTTTGTTGGGCTTTTCTTATCCTAGATTAATCGGACCTGCAAAATCAAAACCTACTTTTAGATATATTCTCCAAGTATTTATTCATCGTGAGGAAGTGAGCCCATTCAAGAGGTTTATCTATGCTTATACTAGTATAACTGAACAATTTTTGATGTCGATTTGGAAACCACTTAACCAACGTGTTATCTACAATTATTTATTATAAAATTACTGTTACTGACTGAATTACTGTTTAATAAACTTCTCGTTACTGATTGAGTTGGAAATTGACGTCGCGTCTCCTCATAGGTAGTTTAATTTTAACGAAACAATAACAAAACGAAGATATGGGATCTGGTAGGGTTTCTGTCAAATTCAAATACTTGAAGTACGAAAAGCAAATAATGAAACCACTGTACTATGTTCCCTAAAATGGAGTTAATACAAAGGAAATAATATAAGGACTCTGATCTTTCATTACAGTAGTCAGTATACTACTCTGTCAAGAAAGTAGCAGGAAAAGATCAATAATACACAAACTGTTTGTTATTCATCCAAATTTATTTTATCACCTTCAAAATATGCTCCTTTAGAAACGATACACTTACGCCAACGAATAATCCAATCATCAAAACATTTTTTAAACGCTGTTTCCGGAATTGAGGTCAGTTCTCGCCGCGAATTCTCTTTTATGTCTTCTACCGATTGAAAACGGGTGCCACGAAGTGGTAATTTGAGTTTAGGAAAAAGAAAAAAGTCGGCTGGAGCCATATCTGGTGAATATGGTGGTTGCTCGATGGTATTTGTTGAGTGTTTGGTTAAAAATTCGTTCACAATGATGGCCTTGTGCGAAGGTGCATTATCATGGTGCAAAATCCAAGAATTTTCTTTCCACAAATCTGGCCATTTTCGTCGGATTTGCTCTCTTAAACGCCGCATAACACTCAAATAATATTCCTTATTTACCGTTTGACCTTCCGGCAAGAATTCCGAGTGCACAACACCGCGATAGTCAAAGAAAACAGTCAACATGACTTTGACTTTTGAACGACTTTGGCGTGGTTTTTTCGGTTTCGGTTCAGTTGGAAGGCGCCACTCCGAAGCTTGTTGACTAGTTTGCATGTCAAACTCGTAAACCCACGTCTCGTCACCAGTAACAATGCGTTTCATGAATGTTGGGTCGGAATTGACTCGTTCTAGCATGTCCTCAGCGACTCTCATGCGATTGAGTTTTTGAAAAAAATTCAGGTCTTTTGGGACTAGCCGAGCGGCAACATGTTTCATACCCAAATTATTAGTTAAAATGGTACGGATCGACTCGTGAGATACAGAAAGTTCGGTGGCTATCTCTCTCAAAGTTGAATGAGGATTTTCAGTCACTATTTCCTTCACTTTTGCGATGTTAACTTCAGTTGCAGACGTTGATGGCCTACCAGAGCGAGGCAAATCTTCCATCACATCTCGACCGCTTTTGAACGCTTTGTACCACTCATAAGCACGAGTTTTTGATAAAGTCGATTCACCGTAAGCCTTCTGTAACATTTTCAGTGACTCCAAACACGATATTCCATTGGCAATGCAAAATTTAAGACAAACTCTTTGTTCGATGTTTTTATCCATTATGAAATTAGCAATACACACTAGATATGATATAACTAAAAATAGCACTGTATTTAATGTAAACAACAGATGCAACTCAAACTCCGCGCCAAAATGGAAAACAGTTGTGCCAATCTAACAACAACAAAAAAAAACAAAAATTTGAATTTGGAACCATAAATAAATAATCCATTCCCGATACTTTTCTGACTGAATGTATATAATCCACATCCAGGCAGTGCCCTCGACGGTTCAGTCGTTGGTACGTTCAGATGTTTGTGGGACAGCAACGCAGACAAGCATATACTTCAGATTTCCTAGTCTAGAAGTCTATAAGTTTGCGACATATATATTTAAGTCACGTCTTTATCCCTTGCGGTGTAAACAGAGCCAACAGTTTTCAGATTGAAGGGCCACGTTCAGCTTGGCTTAATGGTGAAATTGATGACAAATGATTGGTTTAAATAGGTTGCTAGCCCATCGACTACAAGAAAAATCCCTTTCCTTAGTCGTCTTTTACGACATCTATTATAGGAAAGAGATGGAATGGTCCAATTATTTTTTCTATTGGTGCCGGGAACTACGCGGCACAATAAATAACTTTGCCCCATATTTATATTGTATAGTCATAGATAGAATGTCAGTGATGGGTGAGGTTTTCAATTTCACCGATATAAATATTTTCGTTTATTATAACTTATTCAGGAAACACGGCACGCGTCCGTTATTGTTTATTGTTTTACTCGATAGACTTTTTATCAAATGATTTTTTACAAATAGATCTATGCCGTTGCTCTGAATAGGTAAGAACCAGTAACTTTAATTAGTAGGTTTATAGTTTTGGTACTAACCTACTTACAACAACAATCACCTATAGGTATTATCCTACTACTGAGTAAAACTTTTATTCCACTTTCCGAAACACACAAGAACTTTTATTAAGTTGACATCAAAACATCCAATACCAGCAATTAGCAAAATTTTTTCCCTTTCGACGTGCTTCGAGACGAGGACGAGATTATTCTTACTGTAACCATGCTTAAAGAAAATTCTTCACCAAATACTAAAATAGGTGATCAGGTGTGACCTGTAGCTGACGTAAATAAAAATAAATGTTTCTTTTTTAACAGGACCATCGATCCAAAGCCATGCAACCCGCGCACCCTGCAGAAACCCAAGCGTGGGGGCGGATACCCTAAGGTATTCCTTGGAGGTCTCCCGTCCAACATCACAGAGACAGATCTTAGGGTGTTCTTTGGCCGCTACGGCAAGGTGATGGAGGTGGTCATCATGTATGACCAGGAAAAGAAGAAATCTAGAGGTATGTATGATGTGTACCCAAAATCGAAGAGCTTGCATGAATGTATGTGGACGCAGCGAAAGAAGTATGCAGTGAGGTGGCGAGTGGAAAGATGTAGTTTCTGCCTACCCCTCCGGGAGAAAGGCGTGATTTTATTTATGGATGTGCCTATGTATGATGAAAATACAGTAAATTGCGTCCCTTTAATGTACATTGTGTACTGAAATAGATAAAGGCTATAGTTTTCACATGGATTGCCTTAGATTGCCATGGTAATACACAGTATGAACTCTCGTTAAGTCATCATGTCCTGGGTGGTTTCCATAATTCTTACCAAAACTTTATTTGGTTGGTGGCAACTACATAGTTTGACAAAATTTAGTTCAAGATAAAAGGAATCTTTCATATTCAGTTGCAAGATAAAACTGGGAACATAGATGGAAGTAAACTGAATGTGATATTTGTTCTTTTATTTTAAGGTTTTGGCTTCCTGTCATTTGAAGACGAGCTCTCCGTCGAGAGAGTGACACAGGAGCACTTCATTAACCTCAATGGAAAGCAGGTAGATTATAATTTTTATTATTTATCATAATGTCTTTTAATTTACATTTGCTACGTTGTAAATACCCTTAAAAAAATGTTTAATAGAAGACGTGACAGAGTAGACTTTTCCCAATATGGCGGCTATTGATTTTTTGTTGGTATTTCGTTACTGTATTAATATTTTTGTATAATATGTAAAATCCGTGCCGTAGTTTTCGTCACTTAAGGCATAGGCTTATAAATTTGATATTCCTCTTATTAAGCGAAGGGCTAGCAACCTGTCAATATTTGATTCTCAATTCCATCAAATAGCCATATAACTGAACGTGACCGTTCAGTCTTCAGTTCAGACCGTAATTTTAATTATTAAATTATCTTTATTAGGGAAACAACCATGACGGTTGTTTATTAACTATGATGTATAAACCAATAAAGTTTCACCTCGCAAGTGATATAGACATGTATGTATGTATGTGTGTGTATGTACAGGTGGAGATCAAGCGCGCCGAGCCCCGCGACGGCTCGGGCAAGCTGGGCTCGGGCGGCGGCGGCATGGGCGGCGGCATGAGCGCGCCGGGCGACGCGCCGCAGGCCGGCCAGTGGGGCCCGCCCGCGGCCCCGATCAACATGATCCAGGGGCACAACGGGCAGATGGGCGGCCCCCCCATCAACATGCCAATGGCGGGCCCTAACATCATGCAAGGGTGAGTTTGGATTGTACATGTATAGTTTATTGTGTAAACAATTTTTATTAATTACGTTAGTGCATGTTAGTAAAGTCATTTGTTATGTCTTTCGGCAAATTAATTTATGTTGCAAGTATTCAAAATATTGATAATCAGCAAGCATAAAAACACACTGAACTAACTTATTGTAGATGATGATGAATGCAGGTTGTTCTTAAGGTATTATTTGACTTGTGCGAACACCCACGCGAATTCATTATGACATGACTTTAAGGCAGTAAATTGGGACGTAATGTGAAGATTTTAGAAGGTCAAAATATTAATATTTAAAGCATGTCTTCAAGGCAGTTAGTTGTATTAAGAAGGCTGTGACAATAGGCTATTTTACACCATGTAAAAAAAAATATAAAAATGCACGTATCTTATAGATTTTGTAAAAAATAAAAGAAAAACATCGATCATTATTCATAAAAGTGCAATATGGATTTTATAATTCAATTTAAAAAATCCTCTTTTTTAATCTGTTCTTCAAAAGTCGAAAACGCTATCCGCCATGTTGGGTACTGACGTGACGTCATACTTTTAGTAAACAAATATCGAATCGAAAACATATTGATGATGTCAGGCTGTTTATTTTGAAATTTAAAAATTTCTATCACGTTTTTGGGTATAATTCTGTATAATTCTTCATATCGTTTTCGAGCTAAAACATGAAATAAGTATATAATATGAAATCAACTCGCATCATAGGTTCATAACATAACCTAAAAGTACTCAAAGGTTGTTGGTGTTATATTAACATGACTTGTGGTTACTTTACTATTTACAATGAATGCTAACTTACATCAAAGTGGTCTTCACAGAAATACAATCTTGATTTTGTAGACAATGCCTTTGGATCTCTTCTTGCTAATTTCAACCAAGTGTTTCTCATTTTAATATCACTTGGCAGTGGAATCCAAAATTTTTCTGGTGTTTTTATACTTGTATTCTTGCATTCAGGAACAAGACACCAACAATATGTATTGTAATTCATTATTACAAAAATCTTTTTACTTTAGTCTTACGTAGAGCCGTATTGTTTACTAAAAGTATGACGTCACGAGTCAAAACAGCATGGCGGATGGCGTTTTCGCGCGAAAATACAAAATCATAAATAATAAATCGTTTTTAGAGCACTTTTCGGCTTCAAAAAATTTTAATAAAAATTCTATAGGTATAACACAGTCTCAGGATTGATTTAAAACAGTTTTCAAAAAAGAGTGTAATAGCCTATTGTGAATTGATATAGGTTTCTGAACATAAGGGTTATGTAAATATTTCTCCACATCCAGGCAGTGCTTTCGACAGTTCAGTCGTTGGTTCGTTCAGATGTTTGTGGGATACCAACGCAGCCAAGCATATACTTTCTAATTCTATAATTTTCTATAGGGTTGCAACATTTCTACTCTTCAACGTTTCTAACTTTCGTACAAATCAATCAAGCAGGAGATATGACATTCACCCCTTATATACAGCGATTGTAGTTACGTCGACGTCATTTATAGGTACCAAGGCTGGGGGACCTCCCCCGGGCAGACGTCGTACGCGGGCTACGGCGCGGCCGGCGCAGGCGCGGGCCCCGGCAACTACCAGGGCTGGGGCGCGCCGCCCGCGCCGCAGGCGCCGCCCCACGCGCCCGCCTGGCCCGCCACCAACAACTACACGCAGCAGCCGCCGGCGCAGGGCTACGGCAGCTATGGTGAGTGACACCCTGCTCCCGCCCCCCGCCCCCGCCCCGCCTGGCCCGCCACCAACAACTACACGCAGCAGCCGCCGGCGCAGGGCTACGGCAGCTACGGTGAGTGACACCCTGCTCCCGCCCCCCGCCCCCGCCCCGCCTGGCCCGCCACCAACAACTACACGCAGCAGCCGCCGGCGCAGGGCTACGGCAGCTACGGTGAGTGACACCCTGCTCCCGCCCCCCGCCCCCGCCCCGCCTGGCCCGCCACCAACAACTACACGCAGCAGCCGCCGGCGCAGGGCTACGGCAGCTATGGTGAGTGACACCCTGCTCCCGCCCCCCGCCCCCGCCCCGCCTGGCCCGCCACCAACAACTACACGCAGCAGCCGCCGGCGCAGGGCTACGGCAGCTACGGTGAGTGACACCCTGCTCCCGCCCCCCGCCCCCGCCCCGCCTGGCCCGCCACCAACAACTACACGCAGCAGCCGCCGGCGCAGGGCTACGGCAGCTACGGTGAGTGACACCCTGCTCCCGCCCCCCGCCCCCGCCCCGCCTGGCCCGCCACCAACAACTACACGCAGCAGCCGCCGGCGCAGGGCTACGGCAGCTACGGTGAGTGACACCCTGCCCCCGCCCCCCGCCCCCCGCCCCGCCTGGCCCGCCACCAACAAACTATTCATTTCGCTTTTTTCATGGGCACGTCTTTCCTTGGCTTTCCATCCTGAAAGACGGAGATTAATTACGAATACATGTCACGTCGTCATCCCTAACGGAGGAGCAGTAGACGGATCCATTAATGGATTGCTCAGTGATGGAAGTGAAATTCAAAAAAATTCAAAAATAATAAAAATAAATGAACATTATATAGCAAAAAATATATAATCCACATCCAGGCAGTGCCCTCGACGGTTCAGTCGTTGGTACGTTCAGATGTTTGTGGTACAGCAACGCAGACAAGCATATACTTCAGATTTCCTAGTCTAGAAGTCTACAGGTTTGCAACAAAATTGTTTTCGCTTATAGGCATTTGAAAGTTTAACACTTCACTTCTTGAATGTAAGAAAATTTATAACTTCCTTTACAGACAATTAAAATTTTGGATGTAACAAACAATCAAACAAGCCAAACAGGCTATTTGGGTCGTGGCGTTTGACGAGTTTAGAGATTGATGTTGGAAGACAGATCCCAGGCCGCTAAACATATGGCGAAGAATTCAACTGGGCACCCATTCATAGCTACTTGAGCATGCCATATTAGCAAACATTAATTTTCATAACTTTTTATTCTAATAAATGATGAGTAGCATTCATGGCGAATTGTTATTTATCCCAAAATGTAATGTAATCCCATATTTACATGCAAAAATGAGATCAAAGAGAGTTTGACGAATCCCCAAAAAAGCCTTAGCTTCGAAACGGTTTAATATCTAATGTACAAGACTTCGCAGATCTCTATAACAGGATATTAATGCGTGTTCCCATTTTATCAACAGCTAACTATAGTTCTGCCCCAGCCGGTGCGTCAGCAGGCGGCAGCTGGACAAATTGGAACATGCCGCAGAATTCTAACTCTACCGGTTCTGGTAAGAATTATGATTTTATTTACTACCTATATATTAAGTTCGTTTCCTGATTACTGTACTGATCTGTCCGACTGGATGGTTGGCAATGGAAATTGTAGTCGTGGAATTTATCCATCTTAACCTTTCTGTATATTCCTCTGGGAATTTACATAGGGAACTTATCAGAACTGTCTGTCTGTAACTGTCCAATCAAATGACTAAATCATACGTGATGGCATAAAGATGATAAATATATAAGCAAATAGTCAACGATATCCACTGTATACAGTACAGTTTATTAAATCGTCTGCAAGATTCTATTGCGCAGCATAGTGCAACTTTTTGTCGAATCAAACAAAATGAAAATTAAAAAAAAATACGCACTTATGTGGTGTGGGTTTACATTAAGAGAGGATATCCCGAAATTTACCGCGATTTTTACGGGAACGGAAATTATCGCGAGCTGCGTGCGAATGCTAGTCTAAGTCTACAGTTAATCGTAGTTCCAAATAGCTAAATCCCATGTACTCGTGTCCAGGATCGTACGTGCCGCTGTCGGAGGGCGGCGAGATGTACGGGCGCGGCGGCGGCGCGGGCGGCACGTCGGCGCCCGCGCTGTCGGGCGCGCTGTCGTCGGCGGCGCTCAGCAAGTCGTCGTCCGCCGACTACTCCACCTACCAGCAGTACCCGCCCGCCTACCAGCAGGACCAGGTGCGTGACCGAACCATTACACGCGAACTGTACTGAACGAGGGTTTGTAATCTGTTTGCAACTCGATAGTTTTGGATAGAGATATTTTTTTGCTTCGGGTTTGAGCGTTTTTCGTTATCGATGTAAAAAATTTTTGGATGTTTTTTTTTATGTCAGAAAAAGATGTTTTTGTCACCAATGTCAACATTTGGTGAGAAATAATTGATATTTATTGAGGAAAATTTACAAAAAAAAAATATTATTGTGATGAATTAGTAGATAATCTTTAATTGCCAGGTTAACTTTACGTAAAGGAACTACATAGAGATACATAGAGATTTTAATTGCAACAGATTACAAACTGATTTAGGATTTTCACGCATGCACTGCACACTGAATTATGGTTGCTCTCTAAATTTGGAAAAATAAACAATTTAATAAATTTAACAACAATTACACTCATGAAAAATATGTCGAAAATATATAAAATACGTCAGTAAAGAAACATTTTTAGAGCGCCCATAATAATGAAACATTTTACACAGAACTCGCTAAAATATAAACGATCTGCCCAATTTAAATGAGGTGAGTATGGGCGAATCGTTACTCAATGGAGTTTAATTGGCTTAACAAATATATACAGTCAACAAAGTAATTATTTACAATGTTACAGATTTATTTGAATAATATCATCATATTAACCTTTTCCAATTTCGCTTCATCGAGTTTTTTCATATTTGTAAGTGACAAGAGTATTTTTTGGATTTATGTGAATTATAATTTTTAATGGATGTAGCAGTT
Source organism: Amyelois transitella (assembly GCF_032362555.1). Taxonomy (NCBI): domain Eukaryota; kingdom Metazoa; phylum Arthropoda; class Insecta; order Lepidoptera; family Pyralidae; genus Amyelois; species Amyelois transitella. The sequence continues at coordinate 1,694,977 of NC_083519.1, read as the reverse complement.
GTATTCATCAACCTATTCGTTAAATCCTCATCAGGTAAGTCAGGTAAAGAACATGAGAATTACCGTTAAATTTTCAAGATTTTAATTGCTAAATGTAAGGATTCATATATGCTCACTTTAGCTTGAACATGATCTTGATAAGAGCATTTTCTAAGTTTTCGAGATCTCGAGATAATTTTGCTATTTTAGATTGAAATCTCATGTCATTTTACAGATATGAAATAAAATACACATGAACAATTGATACTGGTACAATTTAATTTGCAACGAGGGTAAAAGAAGTAGCTTGGTCCTAGTAGTATCTACTTCTTTTGCCGCGTTCACCAAGAAACATTTTCCTAATCTCGTATTTATAACAAGACTGAAATCTAGGCAGATATTTTCAAATCCAGTTCTGAACTTGTATGCATGTGATTATATTGAAATGTGGCTATATCAAAGATGCAGTAATTTATGCTTTAGTTTAGTCATCGAGTGTGTATACAGTCTAAATAATTAATGCCTTTGAGAAATTCACTGTGAAATATATTCACATACATACAATGTGGGCGACCTAGCATGAACCATTTGTTCAATAGCTTTGTAAGGACCCTTCACACCGACAAGGTAATGACAAACCGTTTTCAAACGTATACTTAATCTTAAAATAAATAAAAAGATCTTAATATCTGGAGCAAATTGAATTCAAAAAGTTTGTGTAAAAGGTCCTTATTATTGTACAAATCAGGAAATCCAAATTCGGTGGCGGTCATGGTTTTTGCTAGGTATATATCGATAAGTTGAACAAAATTAATGCTACTCGATGAAATTTGCGGAATGCCTCAACATGTTTTTTGTCTTGACTATACCCGTTAACCGACGGCGTTACAAAAGATGTGTTTTGTTTGTTATCATGCTTTTCCAAATTGATGAATGTTTGAACCCTGATTGCAGTATCGTGTTTCAATACAATTTTAACCCCACTTTTTTAAACTGTACAGTTAGTTTGTTTTTCATGTTGAACCTTATATCATTGTAAGATTAGGTTCTCTTTCAGTTTGTAAAATCAGCATAAGTGCTATAACTTGTGTCAATTAACTTGGCTTACGAATGATTGTAAAAATTTAGACCCCTTATCTTGATGTCTATTGATGGTTTGGAATGCCCTATACTTAAATAAATGATTCGTTTTTGATGCGATATTTAATTTGATAAATTCTATTTTAATGAGCATTGAAAAGTTTTATATTTCTTTTTCAGAAATACCACAGGCTTTCTTTATTTTATCAAAATTTACAGCAAATTTTTTTTTATAATGAAATTACATAGGGTCTTGTTTGAAACACGGTCTGTATAAGAGGGGATCGGTGTGTGAATTGCCGATGGACATTTGTTAACTCGTTAAAGTTTGTCCAAGTGTTGTGTGTTAGGATGCCATATGGAAAGCATATATATTTTACTTTGAAAACATTTATAACTAATTTTTATTTTTATACGTATGATTACTTTCCATCCGACATCGTAATAATCGCAAACAACCCACAAAATTACCATATCTTGGATAATAAATTGTTTTATTTCTGTAATAGAATGTGATTAATATATCTTATCGTTAGAATTAACGTTTACCGGGTGAGTATTATCCAAGATATGGTGATATTCCATTGCTAACGGTGCATCGAGTCAAAGTACAGCCAATTTGACTGACATTTCTTTCATTTTATTTGCTCTACCCTCGGGGCTTGTATCCTTTCCCTACTTCCTATCCCCTCGTGTGATCTTGCTTTTTTCTTTGATTTTATCCCGCATTTTTCCTGATTGCCGTTTGTTTTTTTTTTTGTGTCTTAAACGACAGCATGAATGATTATTACCCCCAACAGTAGTGTGAATGACAGACGTCTTGAATGTTTTCTGGCTGCATTAAAACTTATCAATTTGGTTGTACTTGCTCGGTCTGTTTGCGAACCCAGTGTGAATGAAACGGTGATTGGTACCTCATTGGTGAGCGAGCGAAATTCAGCGAAAACAATTTAATCGCGGCTGAAATGCAGCATGAATTATATTTAGAGCCATTAGTTTGCCTCCCTGCATCTGTGTGCCGTGTTCCGATTGCTTGTTAAATACGATGTAAGGATGACGACGCCCACTTCTGTGCATGTTTTCAGTGGCGACTATCAATGTGCGATGTCTTTTTGATTTTGAGAGCTATGCTGCGGTTCATAATGACGCGGCGCTCCATACACTAGCCGCCCTTCGAGAGTCAGTACAGTCGCACCGCTATCCATAGTGAAAAATCAAGGAGATTAGTGTTGTTATCAAGTTTCGCTGAAGGTCTCTCATCACCGCCCGCCGCTCCCCTCCCGCTCCCTTCCCCTCGCCTTCGTCTCTTCATCTTGCCCTTGGGGATATTCACACGCTTTGGTCCATCTTCACGCGCTGAGCTACTTACATAAATCTGCTAAAGATTCGTCGTTGTGGCGAGTGGGAGTTTATGTCGTGTAATTCTTCTTTTCCAGTTGGTCGATCAGGGCCCACAAGAGTGGCTCCTCCAGAAAGACAATTAGACATAAGGGCGGGTTACGGATGAGGGTATGTCGCGAAACACTGGGATTTTCTCACTATGGACGGTTCGGTTATTGCGTCGATCGCGCGCGCTCATCAAAAAGTCATCGCATAGCTAGATATATGATAAGCTTTACCTTAGTTCCATTCAATGTTCATATTGCATTTTGTAGCCGTGCGAGATGATTCAATCGGTTTGTGTCATCTCTTACACTTGTAAATTGGCATTTAAAGTACAAATTAGTAAAATTTGGATTTTCTCATATTGTTACAGGTTCATTAATAGATAATTTATCGTTAAAAATAATATTAAGAGCTGTACTTTAAGTGTTCAGAGATAATCTACTATTCTGTTAAATGTAACCCTGAACATATTTATCAAAAAATGTGTAAAGATCATGGGGGCATCACCGAATGCGGCCTAGTTGACATTGAACCTTAAACTATTTTCATATACTTTTTTAAATTTAAAACCCGAAGCATCTCGGCCTCATTTCGATCCTCCATGAAGGCTGGCGCGCGCAGCCGAACATACAAATCAAAATTTAAAAATGGAAGACGTGTAAGTGTCGGTTGCGCGCCCCCGGTACAGTAGTGGGTGTAGTAACGTGTGCGGGACTGGTAGGGCTCCTCGTACGGCGGCGGCGGCTCGCGCGCGTACGGCGCCGGCTCCGACTACCACGCCGCGCCCGCCACGCAACCTCCAGGTGTGCACACACATCCGCATCACGCGCCCAAACACTTCAACGCGAACGAGTTTAACAAGGAGTGGCCCGCCGCCTAATGACACACGCACACCCGCACGCTGCGGACCGCCCGCACGCCCCACGCGGCGCTCGCGCGCTCCTACACCGTACAGTACCGCGCGCAAACCGTTGTCACCGCCCGCGGCCTGTGTCTGCTGCAATACAAGCGCGTTGATTGCGCGGGGTTCATGTAGAACTGTAGGCGCCGGCGCGCGTTCGGGCGGTCCGCAGCACTCGATTGACAGCTATCGAAACTTACTCATAGCCACGACTATACAATGACGTCGTCAAAACTTCCACTTTCTAATAATGTTAATAGACATTTCCACGTCGCACTTAGAATATACAAAAGTTTTTATATAAAAGTCAATTTGTTATAACACAAATTAAACGAACGAAAATATACTTAGAGGTACTCGAAGTGATGGAGTAATTTTATAACAATGCAAGATAATATTATCATACTAAAATAATTGACTGTTTAGAATAAAGAGCATGAAGATTTTTGAGCCCTCGCGGGCGTTATTAAGTCACCTTTGACTACATTAACACAAACCCACACGCGTAAGTAAGGATGTTAATTTTAATACTTAAAATATAAAATGTAGATTAACAATGACAATCAGGTTAGATGTTGACAAGCTCGTCTGATGAGCTCGCCTGTAGAACTAGCGACTAGGCGCTCCGCTATCTCTGAACGCTACGAACCAATGATATTACGTCGCTGTATTGTGTTCGGCATTAGATCACAAAGTGGGTTCTTGATATTACTCGCCAGAAAGATTTCGCGACCCCTCCTCTCAGCTGGAGGACGAAGGACGTGTACGACTTCGTACATTTATTTTTTCTTTGCTAATTTTTTCATTGGATGTGGGCTTTTTTATAATAAAAAGTTTTGATTTTACTCCAATTTTTAAAGTTTCATATATTTCTTTTTCGGATTTTTTAAATGATTTCTTTTAATGGTATCGTGTACGTATTGTTGTTTGATGGGATCTCACTATTTCGCGTAGTGGTGTATCGCTTGTAGAGTAGCGTATGCTATAGTGCCGGGTAGAGGCGCGCGCGCAGTAGTTTACACGCACGCTCGCGGATCCGCGTGTCGAGCATTTGACAGACACTGTTAAACAAGGCCAATTTAGGGAAAATGACCTAAAAGAAACTAAACTTAAGCTAATAACTTGTATAAATATTTGGTATATATATCGGTATGTATGTTTAATATTAGAGTTTTGGTTATTTACCACCCACTAGAGTTAGGAAAATGGTAGGCATGTAATGAAATAATTATGTGTTAATATTTAACAAAACATAGTATGACTGAACGTAATTATATTTTTTAATTTCCCATTTTTAAAAAGGGATCAATTCTGTATAAATATATTCGTAATTTTAATTTGTTTTCTAATATGCATTTTAGTTTTTTATCGCAATTTTAAGTTGATATAATAAATATGGGATTTATACTTTAATGAATTAAATTAACCTGCCAAATTGTTACTGGAGCAAACGTTAATGTTGTATGTGTTAAGTAAATGAAGCTCAAGCACTTTAGATATAGTTCGGTATCGAGGGCCGCCCCGCGGCATCGTCGCACCCTTCGCCTGACCACTGTATATATAACTTACTTGTGTGTAAAGCATAATTTTAATCAATTCTCTCGTCACATAGTTTTAAAGTTTTAATTTATGTGATTGCCAAATAATTTTAAAACTGTATAGAGCTTGGATGGCCTCGCGGCCGCTATGTTAGTGTTATCATGTACGACGACGCGGCGCGCCGAGCGCTCGCCCGCCTCCGTTACAAAGTGAGTTATAATTTAAAATAACATTGTTAGATTAAATTTAATGTTAGTCCTTTACTGTACTATATCGCTCAATCATTTGACCGATCGACTGATTAAAATTTTAGTGATAAGCTAAGTAATGATCGCGGGGGAGCAGCGGCGAGCGCTCGGCGAGGCGCCACACATTATTTGTTGTAATTATCTTAGAGTTTACGACGAACTGAGACTGCCCGCCCGCCGGACGGGGGTTGTTCCTTTAAGTTAATGGATAATAGTACCGCCGCCGCGCGATAAGATTTGTTAATAAATGTTTTAAATAGACAAATTGTTGATGATTACATTGATGCATAATTTGAACGTTAGAATAGGGTTATTTAAGATCGATCCATAAGTATAATTTATCTATGAGGAATATTGTGAGGTGTAATAAGCAAATTTATAAGCGACGCGGTCATTGGCGAGGGGTGCGAGGTTCCAAATTAACGATAAAACATAGAGACTCGCCTTTACATTGTGATGTTCATAGATACGCGAATATTGGGACATTTCCTATAGTTCTATATATAACAGACTCGACTGAACCAATCAGTATAGTACCTTATAACAGTAATGAAATATGTTAGAGTCGTCGGTGCCCGACTGCCCATTAGGTTACGTATCGCTTCGTTTACTCTTCTCGTTCCTATGTTAGGCTAATTTGTTCATTCCTCGGTTGTAGCCGTCTGTAGGTTCTTTTTGGTCGTACGTTCATGTCGCTTTTAATATGCATTTGTTCACATTAACCCGCTCACCGCTCAATCCGCGCTCTCAGAACGCATATCAGAATCATTTCGGTTAATTATTATTACTGTAGGTTTAATGTACAACCACCGATAAAACGATGAAATTGTTCACACCTGTTTTAATATTAGGAAACGATGCCTTACAAAAAGTTAAGTGAATATATAGACGTTTTATATTATGTTAATTTCAGTGATATTGATATAGCACTAAGGTGTAAGTAACGGGCTGGGACCCTCACTCACAAACCTTTGGAACAATTTAAGAACTTAGTTTGTAATGAAGCATCATGGCAATGTTCTAATTAACATAAAGAGTATAATTTATTTAAATAAAATTATAATATGTATTAGAAATTTTAGATTTACTCAACATTAAACTTAGTGCAAATTATTGTGAAAAATCAATTGAGACTATTTATATGGGTTTTTAATTATTATTATATAGGAGAAGACATAAAATATTGGATGAATTTATTAATTAAAATAGTTAGCAAATTACAAATACGGTAAGACTCGTTAGAGGCTCGTCTGTCAAATGCTTCCCACACACGGGCGCGCGCGCGGCCGCGCTCCGCGTCTCTACCGCGGCCACTCCCCCTGCACCACACGACGCGCTCACGGTCTTCCCCCCACCACACCCGACACCCGTGACGTAGTATACTGCTCAGGACATTTTGAAATAGTAAGAAATATTTTGTAAAACCGTGAGTGACACAAGCATCCCTGCATTTTAAATATCACACACTATAATATCGACATAAAATTTACACAGTATCTTTATAATAATGTTTATGAAATAATATTTTTAATCATGATGGCTTAACTGTAGTACTGTTGTGTAGTAAACCTTTCGACTCTTGTTTGTAATACTTTATATTATAGTGTACGCAGTTTTTATATGTGTATGTTTATTCAGTAGGTATATAATGGTAACATGTTTGTGTAAAAGTGTATTTTGGTATTATTATAACTAACTAGCCGCACTCAGCGCGAGCCGACGCTCGGCGCCGTGCTCATTATACATTAATAAATTTATTATCGTAATTGACTAATTATGCAAGACCCCTAGTGTTAAAGTTAGATTAGCCACAAACTCTTTTTAAGTTCACCTTCAAGTCGTTCTAATAAAATTAAATAATTTGCATTTAATAATATCGGCCGCCACTCGCCGATAGCACTGGTAGTCCACTCGAGACTAACTTTAAAAACAATGCAGGTATTATTAATATAACACCTCATATTTATATCTAGACTTAAATATAAATGTAATTATTGAAACCATTTTATCGTAAAATAAATTTGCACAGGCTTTACATTTAATTATAACATTAATTATTATAAAAAACTAGGGCAAGTTGTTATTTATTTCTGTTTAAATTAAAAATTGATGTTGATTATTTTTTAACTATATTTTTCTTTATAGTGGATTAAAGTACATTATTCTCGATCGAATAGATTTCAAAAATGTTAGGTAAACTAATTGACTGATGTACAATATTTAAAGTAATTTACTTACGCAGTATATAAGTTTACTTTACGCCGCCCTTTTAGGGGGCGGGTATAATTATACAGACATGTATTAATTTCCTAAAGTGTAATTAAATTGGAAACGGCGTCCGCGACCGACATCCACTATGCATGTTACAATTGTAAGACTATTATCTAGATTTGTTATAATCTTATAATGTGTAATCTACTATACTTAGCCCTAAAGAGAGCATAATTGTTGCGTGCGCAGCGGGCGCAAGGTGACGGCGCGGGCGTCGCCGAACCGGCGCGTGCGCCGCCGCCTCGCGCTACACTTACTTTATGTTCGTTATATAAAAAGGAAAATTATGATAGACTTAACCGATCGTCCTTTTTGTTTCTTTTTTTTACATTATCTAATGATAATTAGTTAATTACGGTTTAAATTATTAATTTTAACCGAATCACTATAAGTAAGAAATGCTTGTACGCGTTGAATAATATTGATGTAATAAAGTACTATCGATACACTGAGGTCTTTCGACTTAGAAAATTATGCATTATTCATATTAGGTATTTTGGGTATATATTAGTGTTAGATTTAACTGGTAACATAAGTATATGTAGTTGTAATGTAATGGAAAGATAAAAAAGTTTTGTCGTAGTTTCCTATAATTAAGCTTCTTCTATCTTAATGGATTAAGTAATACTTCTGGTTGATTAATTAAAATATTAATATTACCACTGCAAATATTTGAAATATCTTATGATGAAATATATATCTACTTTAAGGACATTATAAAAGCGTAGATAATTAAAAGAAATCAAAAATTTCAAAATAATACTGGCATTTTTAATGTTACCCCTAACCCCTTTAGTAAGTTTCTCGTGAGTTATCATAATTTTTGTTTTTATATAGTAACATAACGCCCAAGCCGTAATTGAGAACATTACTCCTAATAATAGTCTTACCAAAGCTAACATCAACCATACACATATAAAACTATTAAAACTTTGATTATTATCCATATCTTCGCTTTATAAATCACTTTTTCATTCCCAAAAAAACATTTTCTTTTTCTTTGAATCTTTTTCTCACTAACATCTTCCTTCACGTAGTTCAGAAGACGCTTTGATTATAAACTTGAGGCTATTAACTTTATACGTCTCCATTTTTACCTAGAAACGAATGATTTTCGCCTTAGATTGTAGTTAAAAATTATGAGTTTATGATTAATCATCAATTTTCAGACAAAAACATTTATATATATTTTAACCCTTTCCATGCGGCTGGCGTAATATCACGTATAACTAAAAACCGTTGGCCACACGGTGGGCGTATTATTGCGTCCAAGAGAAATCCTTGTGTTAAACGATTAGACCAATGTGATAGTTGGTTCCCCTGTACTGTAGTTATAAACCCAACAACCTTACGTGAAACGGTGGAAAAATACTTACTTATTATTATGTAGATACGAGTGCATGATTTACGCCGATAGTGTTGTAAGCTTTTTACATCAAAAGTCTAATAAAAGGAGAATAATATGAATGGTAAGTTTATTACTTATAATTCTTAATAATGTGTTTTACCTCGAATCCTTTTGATTTCGATAATATTTTTAAAGATAAATCTTCAGATGAGACTCAAATTGACGAGCATGAACCATATTCGCAACCAAATTTTATCGACGATGATGAGATGTCGCAAAGTATTTTATCTAGAAAACGAGGAAGAAACAATGAAATTTCTCCCGAAACTATTGACAAGGTCAAAGAATCTCAAGTATTTAAGATACCGCAACGAATTATACAAAATAAAGTGAAATGTTATGATGACACTCCAAATCCGATAACACCATGTCCAATACAAACACAATACAATGTACAAGATATGTCAACTAGCCAGTTACTTATTGTACCCTCATAAATTAAATTTTAAGCTACCCTCGTTACATTTTATTATAACCCTAGATTTTTTTTAAAAGCATAAAAATTAATATAAATGAGTATGGAAAAAACTGAGTGTTAATTTGCTTATATGCTTGCTCATACCCAGTTGCCCAAAAAATTATTATAATTAATAAAAATTTGATTTCAATATACTACATAATTCAGTTTTTTATAAAAAATATATATGCAAGTGATTTTATATAAATATTTGATATTCTTTTTGTATTTTTGCAGCAAATGTTCATTATTCTTAATCATAATTCAATTTCGCTCATTTCTGCTTATAGTAAAGACGTTATTGTTCCAAGGTATGGCAACACCAAAATTGTCTATATAATTTTGAAAACGAAATAATACGCCAACCGCGTCTAGCGAAAAAAATTACAGGACGCAATAATACGCCTTCCGTACAGTAGAACCATTTTTGTTAGGACGTAATATCTCGCCCATCGTTTCGTAGAAGGGCCTTAATACAAAACCGCCCGTACAGAGACGGCGAAATTGAAATAATGCTTCCGCATGGAAAGGGTTAAGCAAAGTGTAACGTATTAAATAGGAAACTAAAAATCATTATTCATAAGTATGTATTTCCAATATCCTCAAGTTCATCATATAGCTCATACAAGTGGTATTATTTCTCCTTATTTTCGGTTTAAACGATAATTTTCTTTTTACACATCTTGATGCTGGACTAGTAGGAGGATAATAATATAACTATATCTTCGCGCATGTACTAATACTAAATGTACGGCAGAGGGCGATGGTGTGGCCAGCGCTACGGGAAGTCCCAAGTTCATGAATGTACCACAGATGAACGATGCCATCGGATCGCCGGCACAGGTCGAAATATTCTTTCTAAACGAGTCTGAAACTTATCAGGCGAACGTTTAGCCTACGCACGGTTCGACAACATAATGTTTTGTCCACAATAATTGGCTGTCAGTACTTTTCAACTTTGTTAAAGCTTATAAGTCCATTCTGTCGGCGACGAAAAATTATTTCGTCGAACCGTTCGTACGCCAAACGACCGTCGAAGAATAGTTTCAAAATCTTTTAAACTATACACGGCGATAATGCTAAAAAAAGATGATAGAGGGCGACAATCCCGAAAAAAAAGATGTTCCAATACTGTGTGTTAAAGACCCAGTGGAAACTCGGAAGTTTGACATCTGGTGTTCTATTACTCTTGGTTTAAAACTGTTCCACTGAGACTATGGACACACACACTAATGCTATATTTTTGGCAGGATTGTTGACGCCTTGTTGCGGTTGACGGTAGAATGAAAAAAAATCAGAATGGTTTTAGGTTCCACGTTCTTTTACGACTGATGAAGAGGGACTGCGATGAGGAATAGATCGTTCACTTTATTCATTTAAACCAAAGTGTAGAGATTTAGTGGAATTGATGGTGAATTTTCCGCAAATTTCTCATTGGAATTAGGTATGAAGTTAAAAAATGGCGCACGTTTTAATGAAATAAAACTACGGGGCCAACCGGGTGTAAATGCTTAAAGACTTCTTATATGCAAATTAATATAAATAGAACTATATGTTAAATATAAAGTAGATATGACAAATAAATATTTCAACACCAGGTCCCGATGATATATTGTGGCGGAATGGTGTCCCCTCAGCCCTCGTTTTGTAACGTATCAGATATATCGGCTTCTGTGTCAGGTTTCTGCTACAATATCTATCCATTGCCAATCATCAGTTGTAGATCCATTAATAATTATTGAGCGTCAGTTACCAAGCGATTTAAGGTCTTTATTTACTTGTACCTAGTATTTTTCGGAGAACTTACATACTGCCCATGATGAGTAGTGGCGCCAATTCAAATACGTAGTTATTTCTTTGCTGATATGGTAACATTTGGCGGATATAGATATTAGTCTAAGAGTAACAAGAAATAAAAATTAAAATATAAAAAGAGATCTTGTTATCTGACGTTTAGAAAGTATACTAAATCTAGATTATGTGGAAAGTAGACTATGGTAGATAGATATGCTGTCGAAAAGAACATACTTTAAGTATATTGATAAATCACAATAATCTAATAGGAAAGACTTGCTTATTTTTTTTTATTTGTATTATTTATATTATTAATAAGACTTGGCTCTTGACAAAACCCAAATCTCCCTAGAACGATTATCATGATCTATCAATACGTAGGCTTAGGCTAGTTAGGGTGAGTGGAAGTGGTGCGTGGTGCGGTAAGTTTTCATTATTTAATTTTTACAAATATCTAAGTATAGTAAATCATTAAAATTCAAATGCTTCAAATTATTGCTGAAGATAAACTTGGAAACTAAACTGAGAGTTATAAGCATTCAATTGGTATACAGGTGACGATTATGAATACACCGGAGGCTCGGGCGATGGATACCAAAGGTCATCGAAACGGAGCTACCACGGCACTTCTTCAAGCGGCACTGCATCGGCATCTTCTTACCATCCCTATAGGCGTTAATAATTGAACGGCGAACTTTCACAACTTATGCGAGCCTGCTATTTCATCGTCAAATATTATTGTCTGTCTGTTTATTTTGACTATTTTAATATTTAAAATGTCCATACTTCTACAAACGAAACAGACAATTTATTTGACTTATAAAACATCTTAGAAACTATTTTGGTAGGGTAAGTTTTCTTACTGCTGGCAACAATTTTACAATTATTTTTAAATTTGCGATTCCCGCCGTTTATCCATTCACGTCAAACTGTACGTACTTGTATATTATTGTAACTTTTAACGAATGCAATCATTGAGTTTGTAAATGGTTTTTTTTTGGCGAAAAGAAGTGTGTGAGAAACGGTACATATCATGTATCCCAATGTATTTTTGATATATTTTTATTGACAAAGTTTTATTTGGCAGCTGTTTTGACTTTGATGTTGCCATTAACGTAAAGGCAAAATTTGACCAAACATTTTCGAAAACGCGGATTTGGTGATTTTCTTACACACTTATTTTCTGACATCTTATTAGATAGTAGATTGTTTTTCTTTCTTTTGGACATATTTGCGTAGTATGGGATGATATTAACCGAGAATATAAAAATTTTAAGTTGTAACCATCCATGCAAATGATATAAGTATTTTTTGCAGTAGTTGATCATACGAAGAGAATGTATTGAATTTATACAGTCATGTTTTAGATATTTTGCTGTCTTCTGACAGTATAATTTATACATGTTAATAATGGAATTCTCTTACCTTATGAAGTCAGTTTAATTTAAGCCGTCGCAATATTGTAAATTACATAGGACTTTACGGGTATACAGACGCCTGAGAGAATCAAACTGCGTTATACCTACTGAGTAACTTGCACACATAGAATTTGAAAAAGGGACGACCTGGATACAACGTAATAAAAGAGATGTTATTTGACACCTAAATTTTACACACACAAACTTAAAAAAATTGTTCACGTTCGATCTTTATCTTAAGTAGGTACTACATTGCACTTATTTTTATGTAATTACGGTTGTGTTTATAGAACAATATTAATCAACTAGGGCTTTGATTTGTGGTCATGGTTGTAAGTATTCATATTCTCACATAAATTTAGTAAAATCATTTATAATCGTACCATTTTGAGGTTGCATTTATGAGGTAAATCACAGTGTAATAGCGAATAACTTCAGTTTTTAGCGTGCGTAATCTTGTTTTGTGATGCTTCCCTTATGCTCAATTTCATTCCTCCAAATCTTACGTATTCAAATGTTTTTTTTATGTTTCGATTCTTGACACTTGTATTTTTACTTGAATAAAAGTACTACTAATTTTAAGTTTTATTTAAATTCACCGAAGACTGCCGCTAGCCCGACCGAATAATCCAATAATTTAGTATGTAAATGATACACATTAGCTATGTTTTTGAGAAAGTCCAAACACTATATTTTTTTTATAATAAACGATTTTATTTTTGAATAATTTTAAAATACATTTTATGTTACACGAATAGGTAGGCCTTGTTAATATTTAAATAATTTACGAATAAAATTTAATGACTTTGCGTAAGCACAATCAAAAATAGATCAGTGTTATATAAATTAATGTAATTACAATTAATATTTATACTTCGAAGATGTAATATAAAATAGAATTTAATGTACAGTCATTATATTAATGTTCTTAAATATAAAATTGATTAAATTTACACAGACGGACAGGTGCTCGCATTAGGTCAGACAATTTTAATTTAGAAATAACCCTAGACATAATCTTATAGTTTACATTTAAAATTAAGAGGTTTATTATCTTAAACACTTGAATTTATAATATTTTAGCATAGCAATATCTCTGGAGCGTAGAAATAATTAGTCGCCTACACATTATTTCTAAGCAATCTATTTTGGCATAGATTTTAATGTTTTTAAAAATAAAGTCGTGTTTGGTAAATTAGTGTTTACGGAAAATTCCTATGTAGAAATAATCTTCAAAATAAATTGTGTAAAGATATTTAAAAACATTATTTATTTTAGCTATAATAACTTACAAACTAATCAATGGACAGAAATATGTAAGCATTGCGTTCGTTCGTTCTTTTATTACAAAAGTGATTGGGACGTGCATTTTAAATAGACAAAAGTGCACTTTACAACGAAGAATTACTGCTTGCTTATGCATGGTAAGGCACAAGGATAGTGATAAAATGGACTAAATTGAAATTGACAAAGTTGTTCCTCGACAGAGTAAAAAGGCCAATAAATCTTATAGTAGGTAAATATAAAAGGGGAAGACTAGAAATTTTAGGAATGACAATAAGCACTATGAATTAAAATCTAAAAATACATATAAAGGTACGAATGTGAATCTATTTGGACATGGGGCCTACTGTTAGGTATCTTATTCATATAAACTTGAAATTTCGACCAGTTGCTTTTCAAATAAATAGAAAGCGTGACAAGGGTTAATCGGAGGTCATCTAACTACTAGTTAACTAAACTTTTGAGCAGTTGGCGGTTTTGAGCAAGCGTTTAATCCTTAGTTCTTCGCGTCCATTCACTCGATAAAGCCGGAATTGGCCTCGTCAGTGAGGTAGTGGGGCGAACTTGGGTTAAATTTCATGGGTCCGTGGAGGAATTTCTGCGAGCTGTGCAATTTGCGCAGTCGCATGGCCGAGGCGCCGCGTCTTCGGGAAGGTGCGCGTGGGCAGCACGATAGCAGAGCTCGCGGTAGCGGGCGCAGCCTGGAAGATGATGGTAATTTTGATAGGTTTGGTATTGCAGTTATTGGTTTACCTACTTAATGTAGAAGAGTTGATGCGCAGCGATCAAATGATATATCGAATAGTAGAATTATTATAAAACTATTTTTAACTGAGAAACAAATGTGGGGAGCTGTGGTAGAGTACAATTATCGTATACGATTCGATCCATAAGATTTATTAGGTGAAATAGCAATGACGTGGAAAGAACTAACGAATGGGTCAGCGCAACGCAGTATTAGTTTTTTCCATTTCAGTGAAAGTGTGCAACTAACCTGTAGGAGGAAGAGCTAGCCTCGTGTCAGCCGCAAACCCTCGCTGTGCCAGCCTGTCGAGCAGAGTGGTGGCCGACCATCACCGCTCACTGTCCTGATCCATTGCTGGGAAAATGAAGAACATTCTGTTGGTATTGGACTAGTACCTAAGAGTTCCATATTCATGTATTTTGGCCGATATTAGCGCATTGAATTTAATAAAAAATAGTTGTTTTCTTGTTGAATCTTCGTCGAGAGCATAAATATAGCTGAGAAGGCGAGGGCCTTTTCAGAAATTTAAATATATATGAGACAAAACTAATAAATACCGCAACGTCCCACAGGTGGAAGGATTAGGGATTGACAATATTTTTTTTTATTTTGTCATTTAGTTTTGCCAATTGTGGATCAAGGCACTCACTTTCGCTGGAAGAAGGAGAGTGACCACCGTACTTGTCACTGTTGCGTCGAGATGTGGACCCGTCTGATTGCTCCTGTGATTTGAAGGCAATAATAATTCACAGTAAACAATTTAATATGGCATATAATAATAATAGTATTTGTGTATTTTTATATTTTATTCGGCTAGATAGACTTACCGACTACTTACTTTTTGAAAAACTTAGTGTTCCTAACATTATAAATAGATACTTAGGAACGTGGCATATTAGTTTTTTCAAGACTGTTGGCTCTATGTACTCCGCAAGGGATATAGACGTGATTATATGTATGTATGTACTTAGGTGACGTGATTATATGTATGTTTTACATATAATGTTCAGTCTTTAAATATTTTCTAGTACTCATTGATTACGTCTCAATAAATGAGAGTAATAATGAGAGTTTCTATTCGACCTGCTCGTCGAACCGCCTTGTTGAGTTCGCGATAGTTCAATTTATAGAAATCCCAAACGCCTTTCCTCGTCAATCTTACTATCGCTGTTTCGCTTTTTATTAAGACGTGAAACGAGACGGCGATAGCTTTTCCATCCTGATGCCAGGCTACGGAGACAGGTCTTGAGAAATTTCTGCTCATCCTTACGGAATTGAATAATTTCACATCACTACGCGTGCTGCCGGGGTAGGTATACCGCAGAGACGACGCGTTAATTTAAACAGCACCGGCCTGAGTGCGGTCCCCGGGGAAATGAGATGAAAATTTAGGCAATTTATTAGTATGCGGCTGTTTTCCGGGCGGCCTGAGCGCAAAGTTGTTGCCACTCGTACGTCTTATGTCAAAAAGTTGGGACTAAATGACTCCAGTGTTTCGTTTTGTACGAGTTAGCAATGTTTGTTTTACGGAGCCAAGGGGTTTCTTATCCAGAACACAAATATGTATGCATGTCCTTACCTACTTTAAGAAAATTCTAACTTTCCTTTATGTTTTTCACGCAGGTACTAAAATGCACTTTAAGATTACCTACTCATGAATTCAAGATATTTCGAATGAAAGAAAAAAAATTCGAATACTTTTCTGGTGAACCTATTTATTTATGTATTACTTGAAAATTGCACTATCGACAAATATACTTCTCTAATTGACTGTACCTTTAAAATGTATGCTGAACTGATTCCATTAAACGATCTATTTATCACCATTCTCTTATGCTTGGATGGAAAAATCTAACGATCCTTACATTATAAAAGGGAAAATGTGTAACTTTACCGAGCGCCGAGGAACAACTTTATAACGCGATGATATCTAACTTTTTTAATTTAACCATATTTATTCATGTAATGAATTTCTTTGATGTTAAACAATTATTAAAGTAGACTCGATTAATCCTGTAATGTAATAAGTGTAGCCACAAAGCATGTAATGATTTCTCATTGGTTAAAAATATTTCACCCATCATGAACATTCAACATAAGGATCTGTATTTCTTTGCAAGTCGCAGATTTTACAATATTATTGAAAACACACTGCATCGTACTTGGGCATGAAAAGGTCAATTTTATTCTTTGAATCCCGTATGATCTAAGGTTAAATTAAATCCTTTCACAATGTGAACGGGATCCGACTGTATCAATTCATAGCTCTTGAAGTCCATTAGTAGGTAATAAGGTGACTATTTAGGTACAAATTATTTTCGTACTATACACTTAAATAGGTTACGTAGGATAGAACTTCAAACAATGAATATTATTTTGTCGAAGACAGGTTTACATGGATATTTTGCATTCCAGAGGGGTTAGAACGAGTTTTACTCGAACAAACGCGTCGAGCAAGTAATCACGAATTAGTTTGGAATTGCATTAGTGCCATCGCGTTACCACTAGGTGGCGCTGGTCAAATCACATACAAATTCGCACTAACCCCTCAGCCTGCAAGCATGGCCCGCGTGTCGCCGTTTTTTTACTATTACTAGAATGAATTTCTAATAGTGAAACCTATCACTATTAGGAA
This sequence comes from Amyelois transitella, assembly GCF_032362555.1. NCBI lineage: Eukaryota > Metazoa > Arthropoda > Insecta > Lepidoptera > Pyralidae > Amyelois > Amyelois transitella. The sequence goes on along the minus strand of NC_083519.1, from coordinate 1,677,832 downwards.
AGGTAGGCAGGTAAGGTACCTACCTTACCTATCTAATTTATACTTAGAGTTACATAATATTTTTATTAATAGAAGTTTGTTGACAGAAATTAGTGTAGTGTGGTAAATGTAAGAGATATAAAACTGATTAGAACATGAAATACATTTCTCCGTATCCTTTTATGAGACGGACCTTACTATTTCATAGTAAAGGGCCCCGTAAATTCAGAGTAATACGATGAACAAATGATGTTCTGATGTGGGTTTTATGGTCGTTCGTATTTGTTTGTACGTGATGGTGTCACAAGCAGGTGAAATAGTGACGTCATTTGGCTATTTGCTATTTACTTCTGTATAGAGAGAGTATCTGGTAACATCTATATTTGGCATGTTTAGGTCCAAATTGAAATTGACACTGTTATCTATTCTCAAATCTCCATTGAATCATCACATAGGATTTTAAATAGCTTTGGATCACCGCAATTATGACATACATACATTACATACCATCACGCCTGTCTCCCATTGTGGTAGGCAGAGACTATGGACATCTTCTACGATCTTAACAGACCCCTTTCGCCTCCTCCACCATCACCAAAGATAAAAAGATTCAAATCGCAATTATTAATTACAACAGATTGACTAAGTACATGAAAGAAAATGAAGTCTAACGGGGGCTTTATAACGATGATGAATGATGTTATAATGAAAGCGCAGAATCATTATAATAAAAGTAGTTACCTAGTTTGTAGAACATTATTTTTACTAAATTTTTTTGAAAGGCATTCGCGTGAATACTATCACGAATATCTCTAGCCCAGGATCTGTCGTACGCCGAACTCAGGATAATTTCACTACGGGGGTCCCCTGGGGGATTACGCTAGGAGATTCTGGTGAATGTCAAGAAACTTAGGAGCGATTATAATAGAGCGAATTTCGTCAAAATCGGGCATAAATAAGTTTTTTTGGTTTGGATCACCGTTTAGTATAAGTGTATTGTTAAAGCAAAATTTTTTTTTATTCTTACGGGAACGGAATCCTGTTAATAGAGTAGGTATTTCAATGACTTACCTGTCGTTGATCCAGATTGGTTGTCGCGGTCAGTAGATCTAATATAGCTGAAAAGGAACCCCTGGCGGCGCGGCGGAACCCTTCAGGGGGACCCTCGGCGGCCCCCCCTGCCACGCTCACAGGGGACTGGGACCACTGGAGAGAAAAGTTTGTGTTATTTATATTATTTACTAGCGACCCTTTCCGTCTTTGCACGTGTGTAGAAAGAGTGATTCAAGAGGAAGGTTTATATATACCTAAAGCATTTTATAAATTATTTATTATTATAAAGCATTCAAGAAATTGCATCAAAATCCATCGTGTAGTTTTAATGATCTAAGCATACGTACATAGGGACAGGAGCGGGAAGCGATTTTACTTTATACTAGGTATGTACTATAGTGATATGGCGTTTACTGTCGATCGAAGCGCTAGTTTTGTGTGCTCATGCTCTGTGTGTGACGAGTGCAGTTTATTTAAAAAAAAGTAAGTATGTAGGTACTCCAAGAAAACGTAACTACATGATGCTAATTTTACTAAATATGTAAGTCTGTGGGTGTCAAGTTAGAATTTCATAATATAAACATCCCACTCGTGACAAACATCCAAGCAACTAGCCAAAGCGCGACTTCTGCTTCGCTCCTCTCGTAAACTTAACATTTTAGTACCACCCCCGTTGCGCAGAAATTATACTCGAAACAACTTTGTTTATCGCTGCGGTAAATTATAATAAAAACTTCGAACTTCGACATCGATTTATTACATTATCACTGCAATCTACAAAAAACAAAGTCTGCAAGTTAGGATGTTTGAAATTAACTGTTGTGTAGGTATATTTATAATGTAAGTTCCTTGTGCGGTTGTAGGTATACATTTTGACTTAGCATGATATGACGATTGTGGATATTTATCTAAGCGCTTATTGTATGTTCAACAAATAAAACTTAAAATTCCTTCTTCGACACCTATCTATGTTGTAATTAAATTGACTTTCCACTTTACATCGTGTAACATCCTACACCCCATTTCTAGGTAAATATCTGTGCATTAGGCAGGGTCTTAATTCAATCAAAGGCGGGCGTGGGCCTAGCTGGAGTTTCTTTGACGAGTTTCCACGTGTGAGTTCATACATACATACATACATATGATCACGTCTATATCCCTTGCGGGGTAGACAGAGCCAACAGTCTTGAAAAGACTGAATGGCCACGTTCAGCTATTTGGCTTAATGATAGAACCGAGATTCAAATAGTGACAGGTTGCTAGCCCATCGCCTAAAAGAGAATCCCAAGTATGTAAGCCTATCCCTTAGTCGCCTTTTACGACATCCATGGGAAAGAGATGGAGTGTGAGTTCATTTTTATAGATAATAGGTATAGGAACGTAACTTTTGAAAATATTATATACCTACTTGCTTTTACCGGTAACTTAGTTCGCGCCTAAAAAAAGGTTTTTCGCAAATCGCACGGGAACTATAGTTTTCACCGGCATAAAAGGTGTATGTCGTTCTCCAGACTCATAATTTTATAGGTACCGACCCGAAAGTTCAAGATTAGTTTAATTTTGATAAGATAACGCGTTTAATTTTGGTTGACAGCTTAAGTTACAGTGGGCTTAGAAGATACCTGGGCCACCTTCCGTAAGCCACTCAGGCGAAGTGGTACAAATGTATCTCCTAATCTATCCTCCTAATATCTTTATTGTACATACGAATGAACACAAAAATGCAGTAAATTGATAAGACAAAATATACAAAGGCGGACCCATTAAGGGATCTTTTACAGTCAACCATTGATTATTTACGTCGGTACCTTTAATAAATCACCCCTTTTTCCCTAATAGGCAGGCAGTTACATCTTCCATGTGAAAAGGTACTTTTGTATTATTTTGGGTGAAGTTAACCCTAGGAACTGTCAGACAAGCAGCAGATCGTACAAACTTTGTCCCTTCAAACTGAACTATGACCTGATTCCGTCTACCGTAGAAAATGTATCTTAAACTCCTACATCTTGATAACTTATTCAAGGCAAGATCTCCTCGAGTGTACTTGATAACTAACTAACAACTAAGTAGGAAGTAAATACACATACTTAATAGATGTTGCATACATATTAAATCTCTTTCCCGGAGGGATAGGCAGTCTCTTTAAATCAGCCCCGAACCTGCCCTTGAATTCTTTTATATTTACTAACATTTTCTTTATGTTCCTCTGAATCACGTTCATCTGAATGGCTCAAAGATGAATTTGAGATTCAAATACCTAGTGACAGGTTGCTAGCCTGTCGCAAGTCCAAGTTTATATCTAAGCATTTTTGTTAGTCGCCTCTTACGATGTATGGGAAAGATATGGAGTGTTCCTATCAATACATAATAATAAAAAAGTAAATACTAAAATACTGGGAACCAAACGACACTGTCGGAGATTACTAATTACCTATTACTGTTGCTAATAATTTACGAGATTTAAATTTCTATCCATTAAACAGTTTTCTCAAAATCAAGAGTATGATTTAATCCACTCCGAGGTGGGTTGATTCAGAAAACAATCTCCACTGTTTTAGAGCCAATGAATATTGTAGCGGCCAGTCGTGCCTTTGAAATTTTAAAGAGATAAGGTTGCTTGGAGGGTCCCGTCGGTAAGAACATAGTTACAAGGTAAACATAAAAGGCTTAAAGTATTCAAAGTTCTTAGATATAAGCCGGTGTATATATGGAACATATTTTTTTTTAGATATTATGCAAAGACCTTTTGCACATGAGCCATAAAGATAAGCATTGAATGAAGAAATATCGAATACAAGTAAGTAGGTATTTCTTGAGTGAATTTTGAGTTTTTTTTGGTATCCGGTTCAGGTTAATGTACCTACTTATTATTTTCAATAAATGTGTGTATGATGAACAATATTTATATTATTCTTATCCTATTTATTCTCATAAAAATACAGAATACATATTTCTTCTCAACTTGTGTATATTATGACTTCTGTAAGTATATATGCAAACTAGGTATCTTTCTAAACAATCACTGTTGGATCAAAGTTGCGATCAGTTCTCAAAATCAAATACAAATTCAAGTCAATTTGTATCCATACAATGTAACAAACTTGGCTTATTGGCATAATCAAAGTCATGGATTTCAGACGGGTTCCTATTTAAACTTAGTGTTTACAAATAGACGTCTACTTTGATCGTCTTATTCAGATAATATCTGTTTTATTTTTGATGAAATTTTATAAAAGATTTTTGATAAGGGAATGTTGTGATGTGATGAAAGATATAGCGACGGGGATTGAAAAGGTAGGTAATTTATACTTAGATGGTTTGGTCACGTCAAGAGGACAAATGAAAGGGTTCACTAAGCAAACATACATATATAATGGTGAGTGTGAATGGGAATGTTGGAGTGGGAAATCGGAGACGTTCTGGCAAAAGATCAGGTCAAGAGTACTCGTAACCGTGAGTTTGCGTGAAGAGAATTATGATTGTGGATGAAGCGAAATAAGTATACAGGGATTGTGGCAAGTGGAAACAGGTAGGCTGCCTAACCTTGCGCGGGAAAGAGGCGTGATTTTATGTATATGTACCTTCAATGTAACTTTATTGCCATTATTCATAATGCAAATTAAATTATTCTGTTTCACTATATCTCCATAGTACATATTTAATAATACTGACTCATAATCTCCCACGCATTAAATGGAAAGCAATTTGCATGAAGAAATAATTGTTTTATCAGTGGGTGGTGTTATCTTTTATGTAGATGACGTCATGCACTTGTCCGACTGGCTGGTAGGATGTTATTTGATATTTCACTCCTTCGTTCATCGGGGATATAGCTCAGTGGTAGAGCATTCGACTGCAGATCGAGAGGTCCCCGGTTCAAACCCGGGTGTCCCCTGCTAAATTATAGCATACTTTTTTATCGATAAATTTTGTTTTGGGTTTACCATAGACATTGTTCACTTGGTTTTATATATTTTTAAATTAAATATAAATTTTTAAATGCAAATACGAGCTGCAAATGCACGTCATATTATCAAAGGTAGTCACTATGTGTAACATACAAGGGTATAAAATTATTTAAGTACCTATACATATCATTTGTAAAATTAATTAAAGAGATAAAAAGTACTTAAAGATGTTATTTTTAGTAGGGATTGGTGAAATTAATTTGGGTTGACTGTTCCGTGGGTATGTTAGGTGGTGAGTATTCTCACCTGATCAGTGACTGTGGGGTCAGCGCCTCTCGCCAGCAGCAACTCCACGATATCCGCCGCGTCCGCCGCGCACGCCGCATGGAGGGCTGATGATCCTACCTGTGAATTATATGAGAACAATACTCAACGGCCCGAAGGTGATCTTACGCAGTGGAGTCTCCAATACATACATACAGACATACATACATACATATAATCACGTCTATATCCCTTGCGGGGTAGTCAGAGCCAACAACCTTGTAAAGACTGATAGGCCACGTTCAGCTATTTGTCTCCAATACATACATACATAAAATCACGCCTCTTTCCCGGAGGGGTAGGCAGAGACTACCTCTTCCCACTTGCCACGATCTGTGCATACTTCCTTCGCTTCATCCACATTCATAACTCTCTTCATGCAAGCTCGGCGGTTTCGGGTACTCTTGACCTGACCCTTTACCAGGTCACCAATATAAGGATTAAACCTCTAATACTGCTCATGAACTCATAATCTTTTCACCATAAGCATAAGACGACCCAAGAGCCCTACTTTGAGTACGTTCCAGGAGTGGATATGTCACGTGACGCGCCGCGGAGTGTCCGTCTGACCTCCGTGACCCTGTTAAACTATGAACTATAAACTTGAGAATCTGAACCAGCCTCGGTCATGTTTTGCCTCTTTGAAAAAGAGATGGACTGTTTATAGAACCAGCTCATCTTATTTCCATTGTACATATAGAGTTACAATTTGTTTTCACTTGCCTCCAAGCAGCCTCAGTAGCAAGGCACGCGCGACGCCATTTTTATTGCAAGAAAAACTATCGTCCCGTTTCACGTAATAATAAAATTTTATCGCGCGTAAAACTATCGCTGTTTCGCGTTAAAATCGAGTCGCGCGTGTCTACGGGCACAGGTGTACCAAACACCAAGACATTCCTGTCTTTCTTCGGAAATTACTAAAGTTGCAAATTGTAATCATAGAAAGATATAAACAAACATTGTTCTGTAGATGCACGTTCGCGCCAGCTTTCAGCAGGTGCATTGCGATGCCGCGACAACCTTGCGCACATGCCATCTGTAGGGCTGTGACGCCGTTCTGTTGAGAACAAACAATAAATATAAACATACATATAGTCACATCTATATCCCTTGCGGGGTAGACAGAGCCATCAGTTTTAAAAATCTTGATAGAATTGAGATTCAAATAGTGACAGGTGCTAGCCTTTATAACCCTATCCCTTAGTCGCCTTTTACAACATCCATGGGAAAGAGAAGGAGTGGTCCTATTCTTGTTTTATTGGTGCCGGGAACACGGCACCACCGTATATTTATTTATTTACCAATGCATGTACACAGAGAACATAAAAGAATGATAAACACAAGAAACTATACTACCTACATAGGCATCTGTTTATTTCTAAACAAATCTCTTCCAGAGACAGGAGACATGATGGAAAGGGCGAGACCGTTGGGTCAGAAAGTAAGCTTACATTGTCCACAGCATCGACAAAGCACTGACAATCCAGCAATACGCCAACGAGCTCAGTGTGCCGATGCACGGCCGCCAGGTGGAGGGGCGTCCTTCCCGAATTGTCCCGGGCTTCCTTGCTCGCCCCCTTCGAGATGAGAAGCGACGCGGTCGTGCAATGCCCGCCCTCGCACGCGACGTGTAACGCTGTGCGGCCCACCTAATGGTTGAAAAATAGTTTTATAGGAGACCCGCGCGCCTAAAATTTTTATGTTATTTTGTTTCCCAATTTCCAATGTCTTAACTACTCGTATTTTAAATGAAAATCCGTTCAGTAGTTTTTGAGTGTTATAATAACAAACACACATCCTTACAAACTTTCCCATTTACAATATACTAGCTGCACCCTGGGGCTTCGTTCATGATGGAATTTTGGGAAAAAGTACTTTTTTATGGTAATTTTAGGTTATATTCTGGCCGCGTACCAAATTACAACAAAATCCGTCGAGTAGATTTAGCGTGAACGAGAAACAAACAAACAGACGAGCTTGCATGAAAAGAATGATGAATGTGCATGAAGCGAAACAAATATGCAGGGAACGTGGGAACTGGAGAGTGTTTCTGCAGGTCTCTGCCTACTTTTTTTGGGAAGAAGGCCCGATTTTATTGTTTTAAAGGAGGTTTTTATATTCAGAGTGTCTCCGACGTGCAAAATTTGAATTGTGTACGTAACTCATATACATAATTATGAAAGTTAAATTACACATAGTATTTCACTATGTGTAATTTACTTCATTAATAATAAATTATGCCGAATCAGGTTACCTCTAATGAACTAATTAATCAATATTTCTGTTTAATTTATGTGTTCCGCACATTCGCACCGTTGTGTTTACGTTCCGTTACAAAGTGATAAGCAACAGAATCATGAGATTCTTATTAATTAAATATATCGTAGTCCTCATACGTCAGTCACAGTGCAATGTTATCTATAAAATTATTCTGATACATATGATGTCACCCGTGTAACCTCCTTAACCTTAATATTTTAGAGAAAAAAAAATGTTAAATCCATTAGCTAGCTAGGTTCTAAGAATTCTTGCTGCAATTTTTTAAATTACTATTTTAATTTAAATTATTTTTTGCCAAATTCTACTAATGAGATGAAATTACCTACCTATGTTATCCTCCTGTACTTATTTAATTTGCGATACTAGGCTGACATGACTTGTAACAGCTGTAATTGGATCCACGGTTGTACTTGACAGCTTCGAGTGTAAATGGATTGAGCGCGATACGATGTTTGTTCCTGGTTTATTGAAAATGTCAAATAAAACCAGCCCTTGTTGAAGAGCTCTTGTGACGTACTGTAATCCTGGTATATAGCCAAATTTCTGGTATTCCTGGATCAAATCGAATTACGGCGATACTGGCCGCCGGGCGGACAAACTGGAACGGTTTCCCGGAAGCGGAAATTACAATGAAAATTGAATAAGGTTGGAGCCATAGGGACCGCGGGGACTCTAATATATCCGGTAAAGATAATGAATTTATTTTTGAAAAGGATTGAACAGTTTTGTGCATGTTTTTTTACTAACGATAGTGGACCACAAACAGATACCGCGAATTTTAAACACAATCCTCTAATTTAATACAAAAAATATATCCATTGTATTTTTATACATGTTATATGGCATTTTTAAATTAAATCTGCCATTTGAGGTCACTCCTGTATGTAAGGAATATACACTCGTAATATTTTAAAATGTGGCTTCATAAAGCGGTTGCAAGTGCACCATATGCCCCTTCTGTCATAACCACAAACCACATAATGGTTTTATTGTTTTGATTTTAACATTTTATAGGTACCTACAAGCTTGCATGAAGAGAGCGAAAGAGGTATGTAGGTATCGTAGCAAGTAGAAAGATGTAGTCGGTGCCTACCCCTGCGAGAAAAAAGCGTGATTTTAATAGGACCACTAGGATATATTTCCCATGCATGTCGTAAAAGGCGACTAGGGGAAAGATTTCTAAAATTGGGATTCTTCTTTTATGAGATGTATTACTCGTAGCATCATGTCAACTATCAGCCTTTCAGTCCTTACAAGACAACAGTCTTGTAAGGTAAAATATTTATATCAAATTTAGCCAACAGGCTCTGTCTACTCTGCAAGGAGCATAGATGTGATTAAATGTATGTATGCATTTAAGCGCATTTAAATTGAAATTCATTATAATCAAATATCCATCAATCCCACACGGCATGCATAAACTCATCGGGGTGTGTGGTGATCAATCACATTTTCATCCGTTTCAGATTTGAAATTATTTCTTTTTTTTTTATTAGGTGTCGAGCCTTGTGCTTTTCACATTGAGGAAAAAGAAAACGAAATGAAAATCAAGAAAAGCATCCCCAAATTGTATTTTAGTTATTTTTGATGTAGGATGAGTGATTTGTATGAAATGCCATCTCCTAAAATAAATGTAAGAAAATGTGGATGAATGTGAAACTAGGTAGGTACCTACTCGAATTAGCGCTCAGAACGAATTATTTTACAATTTGTTTTGTGGTTAAATTACTTTTTTATAGGTAAAAATAATAGTTTTAAAAAAACTAAAAAACTACGCTTTTATTGCTAATGGAACTAAAAAATAGAAAATAAAAATTAATGACAAAGGAATTATAAAACAGTAGTAGCCAGTCGAACAATCAGTTATAGTCAATTACCTCCGATTAAAATTATAACAAAATTAAATTTATAAACAAAACAATTTAAATCTGAGTAAAAAGCGTGGGGTGTCTGATGTAGTAAATATTAAAATCATTCTATTAGCATATATTTATGACAAGAGAGTAATGAAAATGAAGTAAAATGCACCCCACGCTTTTTACTCAGATTTAAATTGTTTTGTTTATAAATTTAATTTTGTTATAATTTTAATCGGAGGTAATTGACTATAACTGATTGTTCGACTTGCTACTACTGTTTTATAATTCCTTTGTCATTAATTTTTATTTTCTATTTTTTAGTTCCATTAGCAATAAAAGCGTAGTTTTTTAGTTTTTTTTAAACTATTATTTATTTTCTATTTTTTAGTTCGATTAGCAATAAAACGTGTAGTTTTTTAGTTTTTTTATACAATTATTTTTTGGAAGTTAACACTTCTAGTATAACTATCTTACTAGAAAAGACTTTCGCAACCATGCGCCCATCGCCGGAGGTTTTCACAACTAACTTTCTTAAAGTTATATGTGGCCTGATTGGATTAAATCTCATAATATTCTCATCATCATGATTCTTTTTTAGGCGATGGGCTTGCAACCTGTCAGTATTTGAATCTCAATTCTATCTTAAAGCCAAATAGCTGAACGTGGCCTATCAGTCTTTACAAGACTGTTGGCTCTGTCTACCCCGCAAGGGATATAGACGTGATTATATGTATGTATGATGATTGTTAAACCCAGTTGAAAAGAATTTTATAGTGATAAATCACTGTTAATAATATTTTTGACTATCCAGCAAACATAATAATTTTCGATTGTGGCCTTGCCAGGAATCAAACCACAAGATTAAGGGGCAGATTGATACAGGAACAAAAATATTTCAAACATACCTCCACTGCCTTTACAACCAGGAACGCAACAATGTTTATCTGAAGACATCGTGGCACTTTTGTTGTAAAATCTGTCTTTCACAAAAACAAACACAAACTTGGGACTCCTATCTCAAATAATCAGGTACTTTTTACAGGAGTCCTATCTCAAAATATCTGCACAACACAGTGAACACAGTCAGAGTCCAATCTCAGATGTCCAATCAAAATCACACGAATATCCGGAAGAACAAAGCTCGACTCAACGGAAGATTCCAAACTCCAAATAACGACAAGTTATCAGCACAAAACAAAGTGCAAATAGGTAAATACATAGGCACCGGTATAAAAAAACAGAAAGAAAGTTTACAGGTGTTCGAATCGAATTGAAAACTTACTGCAAAACTTATTTGACATAAATAAACTGTCACTCATTTTCCAAACGAGTATTACAGTGTTGCTATTATAAATAGGCAAAAGATACCTAATGTTAATTCAAGAATTGCATTAATATGTTAAATACGTATTAAATATCGCAAAGTTCTGTAGGTAGTAACTTTATTCTTGTATTATTGTAAATTTAGTTGTTCAATTTTCATTTATTACTTTTGTTTTATTACTTATATATTTTTTATTGTTTTAAAATATTCTACTAATTCTACTATTGTTTCTAATGGTAATTCTAAATGGAGCGATGCGATGAAATAAAAAAGCCTCAGGTTAATAGTAACATTATATGGAAATATATTACATCTCTTTTTGGACTCCTTATACGTCAGAACTTCTTGGTTTCTTGTATGGAGATTACTGGCACTGGTGCTATCTCTGTCTCTCTTACTCTCATACGAAGGATCTAAAAATGAATTTATTAATCCTGGCAGTTTTAATAAGGATAATGAGAAACTCTTATCAAAATATTGCATTGTCATCGGTCCTTGATACGTGTGCAAAGTTCCAAGTTGATCAGACGTTTAGAAATCAGTGAAAATTAAGCTCAAAGATTCCGTTACATACATACATACATACATACCTACATACATACATACCTACATACATACATACAATCCAAGCTAATAAAAGCGTAGTAATAAAAATTTTTGAGCAAGTTATATTTCGGCTCAAGTTGAAAAGTATTGATGAGATTGACCGAACTGGGTGAAAATCGTCAGACTTGTCTCACCATGGAACAACACAATGATACTTGTGGGATAGATGGACGAATTTACATGAACTGTGGGACCTAAAATCCGCTAACGAAATTATGAGGAATCTAATCTGACTTTGTTATGAAAAATAATTATAATTTGCTAGCCCATAGCAAACTTAATATAGCCATCCAGCAGCATCCGTCCCGTAACGTACTGACGTGTTGCATTTATTTTACATTCATACATATGGTCACGTCTGTATCCCTTGCGGGGTAGACAGAGCCAGTCTTGAAAAGACTGAATGGCCACGTTCAGCTTTTTAGCTTAATGATAGAATTGAGATTCAAATAGTGACAGGTTGCTAACTCATCGCCTAAAAAAGAATCCCAAGTTTGTAAGCCTATCCCTTAGTCATCTTTTACGACATTCGTGGGAAAGATATGGAGTGGTATTCTTTTTTATATTGGTGCCGGGAACCACACGGCACATGTATTTATTGTATTTAATTAAAACAAAAGCTAACCTTTACATGACAATTCTCTAATCTTTCATGTAACAAAATAAACGTAACAAAATCCATTAACATAAGCGCCGCACTGATGGTTTAATTAATAAGGAATAACGAACAATTACCAGTGGCATTCGGTTAATGGCCACTTTGGCCGGCTGTTGCTGCGACCTCCCTTTTTATTATGCAAGCCGTGTTCCTGACAGTTCGCTCGGGGTAATGCTGATAATTACATGGTTGTTATTTCTCCAGGGTAGGTATAGGGTATATAATATCAGGTGAATTAAAGATGATGTTTATGATATCAGAAATCTCACAACCGTAAGTCTTTTATAACATTTATTACCTATTAAACGAACAATACGTACACATAATAACCTGTTTATATATAAATATAAACTGTTTATTTTAAATTTTAAATGACAAACAAGGAAATATTCTAGGTTATTCCCATAGCATGTTGGTCTGGTCTGAAGTAAATGCCGTAGTTTATAGTTTTCAGATGATTGGACAAAACTAGTCATAATGTAACCATATTCTGATTGATACGCATATCATGGAACTTTTTAAGCTAATAATACCTTCTATACTTGACTTTAGTAAATAAAATGTGTCAATTACCTTATTAACGGCGTCTATGTAACCCCCCTTTTCCAACAGCAGATCTACCAGGGCCGCATGACCAGCGCGGGATGCTAACGCTAGCGGCGCGTCACCGCTAGCGTCGGTTCCTTGCACATTTGCCCCCAGTTCAATGGCGTAGGACGCCACGTCCAGGGCTCCGCGGGAACAAGCGCATTGCAGGAGGTCGTTCTGTTTCTGCAATGTTTATTTTCAATTAATTTTCGAAGCACCAATCAGTTTTTAGGATATTTACAGAGGCAGGCAATTAAAAATCGGGTTTATGGTAGATACCCGATTCTTAATTTTAAATGTTTTATACAAAAAGGTCACTAACCTTTCAATTCACTATTTACACTACTGAACAAAAACAACTTAAATTTAAGTAACAGTGATGTGGGTATCAGTTGAGGAAATGATAAAGGAAATTCTAAAAGAAGCGTAGGCTCGGGGCAAAAACTTGTACTGTCATTTAAATGTCCAGTTGTTCTTTATTTTCTTTAAGAAGGATTCTGATCCCCTCGTAGACGAAACATAACTAGATGTGTTTTCATCGCACGAAAAACAATCGCTGTCCTGTTTCACGTCATAATAAAAAACGAAACAGCGATAGTTGTATTCCGCGCGATAAAAATGGCGTCGTCGCGCGTGCCATCCTGCGGGAGCTGAACTAGGAGTTCACAGGAATAATTAAATGAATGAAATGTTTCGGTAGAATGAAAACAGTTTCCATAAGTTATGCATTAATGTTCGTTTCAGCAACTAGTGGCTTGCGAGCAAATATTAGTTTAGGTATTATTTGCAAAGTTACATAAATCTCAGTAAGTATTTACTTTAATAATATACGTATAACTATGATTAACAAAGATGAGTACGATACGTAGCTATTTAGAATCTTTGTAAAGTTATAGAAGATACACGCTTTAAAGATGTGATGCTGGAGAAGAATGCTTGGAATTTTTTAGACCGAGATGCGATCAAATGTCTCCAGTCTTCATACTCCTAGAGCTAGCATTTAGCAGCGTCTGTTTTCCATTGTAAAGACTTGTAAACATTCTTTGGTCACGTCTCGAGGCGCGATAATTTGTCCATAGAACGCCTTGTCATTCAGGGAAAAGAAGAAGGCCCTAGACTAGACCGCACGTTGGACCGACCATAAAAAGTCTATTGTGGGCCAGTCTATAAACAAGTGCAGTAGGATGTCTTCGAGCAGAGAATAGTGACGAAGCATCGTGTGGAGTGTTTCATATGCCCCTCCAGTTCCACGACTATATGACGACCACGACCACTCTGTGAAGAGTGCATCGAAAAGAAGATAAGTAGGTAGGTGTTTCTGTTTGTATATTGTTTTCTTCCATTCATCATCATCTATTTATCATCCTTCTATATATATCATCGTATATTGTTATTTACTTGAACTTAAACTATCATTAAGTTAAAACTAATTCCTTTCTATGAAGGTCTAGTTATAATCAGCTTAACTACTATTCATTTGGAAGCCCGCGTTGCTGTAAGTTTTTTCTGTACGTTACTGAGAATGAAAATTCTTTGTTCAAAAAATGTGTCATCTCTGACTTAATGTAGGTTACGTCTTTGACGCAAGACTCGATGCACTCAATTCATTACCGAGACTGTGTAATCCTTTCACCGGTGTAAGTGCAAGTTAATGAAATAACTAACCAAAGTATACTATTTTATATTGTTTAATTTCAATTTAAAACAAAACACTCATTTTAGCTGTTACATTGACTTGTGGTTTTTCATATCATCATCGATTTGTGATGATATTCGTAGGTGAGCTAAAAATCCGTTTAGAAATAGGAGTAGGTACGACGACACAGTACCCGGCTATCATGAATTTTTAGCAGGCGTCAGCCACGGCAATTCACCACATTTGGCAGGCTTCCCAGGAAAGGTGCTAGATTTCTGATAAATTTCGTCGGGTACCAGGAAAGTATAAGCAAATAGAAAGTACCTTGTTAGTAGCCGCCAGGCAAGCCCCTGCTGCGACGAGTGTCTTCACGGCTTCTAGATGTCCATGCCATGCGGCCATTAGAAGTGGTCGCATTCCGAACTGAAAATTACACAATCTTTTAATGTTATGTTGCCTAAGTCTTCAAACAAAATGTTCTCAAACTTTGTTTGGAAATGCAGGATGCAGAAGAAGATGGAACGATCTTCTCACCTTGTCAGCCGCTTCAATGTCACACTTGGCTTCGATGAGCAATTTGATGATAGCCACATTGCCTCTGCTTGCCGCCCAGTGGATCGGTGCTCTGCCGTACTGGAACAAGAGAAGAAGAAAATAAACCAATGTCCTGAATTAGGTCAGCTAAGGCCTAACCCAAATCCATTGGTTTATTGGGCAACGTGCTCGCAATTTTAGTTTTTTTATATTTTTTATTAGAAACGCGTTGGGCGTGCCTCGTAGGTACTGAAAGATCGAAAGTAGTTAATATACCTATAGGCATGAAGTTGGCATGTAAGTAGTTAGGTTCTTACAAAAGGATAAATAAGAGATTTTTTGGAAATTCAAAGGGGAATAGGTATAAAGCTAGTCGTCTAATGTTAAAGTATATAAAAAGTTGTTATTCAGAGCATACAAATAGGTAACATCAAAGCTAATATTTCATTAATTTCCTTTTCGGTGTTACGTACTTCGCGGAATTTTTGCCTGAAATGTTATTCAGTGCGTTCTTGTGAGCCAAAAAAATAATGATCTTTGTTGGAGGCTATCCCTCGGGAGATATGTAATTTATTATTAACAAGGTTTGTTTTCTTTAGCTTTCAATGAGCTTGTAAGGAATTTATAATAATGTTCAACTTTAAGAGCAGAGAATTATCTGTAACTATTTAATTAATATTATATAGACCAATGTCTTTTAGATATAGCACGTGGAATTTGAACCGGTACCCACCGGTGCATTACGGTTTTTGATAGGGACATTTTAACTGTTCGTTAATATATCTTTATGTTATAAATAAATGGTATTAACCCGCAGCATCGCCCGCGTGAACGTATCGTCCACAAAATACGACAAATTTAACGCCATCCATATTAATTATTAAATATAGTATCGTTGAGTTAGTTATCTCGTAATACAAGTATAGAACTTACTTCGAGGCGAACTCAATCTGTGTAATTTGTCCCGTATATATATATTTATTTATTATTATTTATTTATTAATTGGTGCATCAACCCAATTAAAGGGCAGGTGGCCATCAATAAAACTATTCGTATCCTAAACGCTAGTGCTTCTAACTCCATTTAGTACGTTGTTATTTTTACTTTGATCTGGAAATAAACCGCTTGATCAATACAGTGTAGTTCCGAGAACTACGATTAATGACACTTTACTTAATTTGATAATTTCCAACCCAAATTATTGCGTAAATATAGTTTTATTCAAACTTGTGCCGTGTGGTGAAGGCACACACTATTAAAAAATAATAATAGTACGACTCTATTTTTTCCCACGTATGTCGTAAAAGGCTATAAGTTATAGGCTTATAAACTTGGCATTGTTCTTTTAGGCGATGGGATAGCAATCATTTGAATCTCAATTCTATCACTAAGTCAAACAGCTGAACGTGGCCTATCAGTCTTTTCAAGACTGTTGGCTACCACGCACGAGAAATAGAAATAATTAAATTTGTGTATGTATGTTATTTATTTAAACTTAATGCTAGAAAGTCACTGTCACATGCTTAAGCTAGATCTAAATAAAAAAAAGCTATTTCAACTATATTTAGTCGGTCACACAAGAGTTACCTTGAAAACTCAAATTGTTCCAAATTAATTGTTATAAATTATGACATTTCAAAACTATTGGCCCTGTCTACCTCGCAAGGGATATAGACGTGATTATATGTATGTATGTATATATGTGCGTATTCAGTGATCATGGGCCTGAGTTACCTACATTGTAGAAGTACACAATTTTAAAGTATTTCTAATTTCGAACGTTCGATTTTTTTTAAGTATCACATTTCATCGTGGCCAGTTACATAAACATAACTTTTTTTTTATATTAGTTCTACAGATGCAAAGATATTGCAAATCGTTAAATTCGTGTTTATTTTCAAGCGAGATACCTTATAGCTGTAGTCAGGTGGCTCACTCGAACTTTTCACGTGCCTAATTACGGCGAATGTTGGATAAAATCTATCAATCATTCAGTCTGGGACACCTTTAGCTGATCAGATTGATCGATCGTATGGAATAATTATATTGAAACATGGTTAACTAGCTTTTGCACAGGGCTTCGCACCTAGGAAATTTCGGAATAAAACAATTTATAGCCTATGTTACTCCCAAACGTCATAAAAATGAGTCAAATTTCGTAGAAATCAGTTCAATCAAAAGTTTTTGAGTTCTATATAAACAACATGCCATAACATATAATCACGTCTATATCTCTTGCTGGGTGGACAGAGCCGACAGTAATCAAAATACTGAAAGGCGGAGATTCAAAAAGTGACAGGTTGCTAGCCCATCGCCTTAAAGAAGAATCTCACCTATATAGGAATGGTTTAATAATAAAACTTACATTATTTCTACAGTTGACATCAGTAGGTCTCTGTAGGGCTTCGATGACGGCTTCTGGCTCGTTCTTGATGACCGCCTCGTGCAGCAGCAAGTCGTTCTGCTGCACCCTCGAACGCCCCTCCATCTGGAACAAGAAAACATACATTAACATACATAAATCACGTCTTACGGAGTAGACAGAGACATCAGTTTTCAAATTACTATAAGGCCTCGTTCAGCTGCTTAGATCAATGATTTGAGACTTCAATAGTGATAGGTTGTTAGCTTATATAATTGCCTACGAGATGTAGGTATCCCAAGTTTATAAGTTACCTTATTCGACTTTTACGACATCCGCAATAAAGATGTGGAGTGGTCCTATTTTAAAGTTCTGGGAATCACATGGCACAAAATTATCAATAATTGTTTCTTTCAATTTCATTCATCAGAGAATAGGTACTTGCAAAATGTTATGTTTAGAATGCATACATACCATACATACATAAAATCACGCCTTTGTCTCGGAGGGGCAGGCAGAGACTACATCTTTCCCCTTGCCATGTCACTTGCATAATTCTTTCGCTTCATCCACATTCATAACTCTCTTCATGCAATCTCCGCGGGTTCGAGTACTCTTAGAACACTTATGTATATTTTTAATAATTTTATTAAATGTAGCAATCAAATCATACCATATTGTGCCTAAATAGGTTACATATATCAAAGTAAACTTATATTTAGGATAAGATTCCACAAAAGTAAAGGTTTAAAACATTTTTATTTACGTGGGTAGTTAGTTTTATTTACGTACGTGAGTTTATACACAACTTTTCAGTCATCTTTTATTCACGAGTCCCGCCAGTGCCTTCCGCTAGACTTTCACCAAAAATGAAAATAAAATGGCGCTTTATATTCGCGTCTAGAATGGTTACTATCAGAATCTATTTTTGGTGGATTCGGTTAAAAGTTGCAACCCCCGTACTATGTGGAATGACCTACTAATACATACATATCAGCGACGTCTCAGTGTCACCTTTGTTCTTCATTTCATTGTCCTCACTCATTGTTCCACGCGTTAATTACAACTCCCGCCGAGTTATAATCTCCTGGTACTATTAAAATAAATTGGGAAGCTAATGAACCGCCCAGTTTTACAAACTCATTATAAAATGAAAAAGGAATCCCGGTAGGCACTCTACGCAATGTCAGTTAAAATGTGCATTAGTACAATAATAACTTTAAGTTATTTCTGATTAAATAAAAATTGGAGAGTTTTAAATTAATCAATAATATAATGAGACTCTTCCTGCCTATAATCGATTTCCTCATAATATATTTGTTTACGGAACAAAGAACATGACAGCATTATAGTAAATAATATATCATTATGATTTACGACCGCAAGTCGGGACGGTATATTGTGAACTTGTTGCCTTAATGTTACTTTGAAATTCGTGTATGAAACCTGCATAAGACCTTTAAAACTTTCACATTTTAGGATGAAATGGTATTTTAATGGTACGGGGTTCTGGATATTTCCCTTGTTTGCTTTTAAATATCTAACGTACGTACTTACTATTTTTTCCCGGAGGGATAAATTTAAATAAATTTTTAATTTTTATTTTTGTTTTTTTATTGCCGACTAAATTTTTATACTTGCCACGATTCCTGTTTCTTTTGTTTATTGTTCCATCTACATACATCAATATTTTTATGCAAACTCATCGTTACGGTGCTTAATCGGAATTTTTATCAGAACGTCCCATATTTCTGACACCATATTTTATTTCGCATTACATAATTCCCTTATCACACTGTTCCTCATCTTTACATACATACATACATACATAAAATCACGCCTCTTTCCCGGAGGGGTAGGCAGAGACTACCTCTTTCCACTTGCCACGATCTCTGCATACTTCTTTCGCTTCGTCCACATTCATAACTCTCTTCATACAAGCTCGGCGGTTTCGGGTACTTTTGACCTGACCCTTTACCAGGACGTCCTTAATTTGATCAAGATACGTTCGTCTAGGTCTTCCCACTCCGACCTTTCCCTCCACACTCTCCTTGTATATCTGCTTTCCTCATCTTTTCAATCAGCTATTCGTTCACCGGTTCGTTCTCATTTCTACCATACCATAATTTTTTTCTTATTTTTCTAATAGCTCTCAGATTTGCGCAGCTTCAACAGCGAAGTTCAAACAAATGAGCGCTATTTAGTTTTTAAACGAGCGAAGTTGGTCGTTCGTAAGTGTAGTTTTTCGCAAACTTGCTGTGCCTTCAACTAGTCTAGAAAGCTAATGTTCTGTACAATACAAACTATTAAAGCAAATAGGCAGGCATAAAAGTACATCTAACGAGTTGTATTATTGCTATCCTGACTCGAAATCCTAACCTAAATAGTTTGTAGAAAAGAGAGCAAAACAATTTACTATACTTGTCTCACACTGTTTTACTTTGATTAGCTTTCATGCACTTCTGGTAGTGAAAAAACCTAGTGTGCGCCGACAGCGTTTTTGAATTCATAATTTTTTGAGCAATTGGTAAAAAAGTAACTGGAAGAACATTGATTCCTATAATTTAAAAGTTGTTGGTCAAATTCAAGTAATGAATAGGCAATTGAAGATGAAAAAGCCTGAATTATAATTTCCTCTGAATAGGCTTCGACATCACAAAAGATCCTGCGGGATAAAGGGAATGAAAATACAAAAGTGTACCAGGGTCTCAGAACAATACAGGACACATTAACCTCAACAATGTTCTCATTAACCCCCTAGCCGCTTCTGGTGGCTCAAAAACATCGAGAGTACAAATAATGGCAATGATTGATTTTGTAAAAATATCTAATTAGACATAAAAAATGTAATGTAATTTAATTTTTCGGCTGAGGAATTGATTTCAATTAATTAAAAGCTACTTCAATGACTTCGCCGAAAATTGGAAATGTACACTTCTAATTTGTACATTAACAGAAGCCAAAATGTGATTTTTTAAATTTCTGTCTGTACACACACGAAAGTTTTTGCAATGATTTATTTAATTGCGGTTATCTCAGATGGGTTTTTCTTGGTCCAACATAAAGACTGTGTGTACAAAAATTTCTCCCTTAACTCCTACAAGAGGGTTTTGCTTATTTTATTGAAATCGTCAGTGGATAACAATTAGAAACACAGATTTATCTCTAATTCAATAGAAATTCACAAGAACGCAAAGATGACTGATTGACTGACTCAGATCTATCAATACACAGCCCAAACTACTGGACCGATCGAGCTAAAATTTGATAGTTGCTATGATTCAGGAAAGAAAGCATTTGTCGAAATTTCAGCGGAAACCTAAATAAACGGGATTATTAGATTCACGCGGGCGGATCCGCAGGCGTTCTGCAGTTTTATGAATTGACATTAAAAATAATGACACATTGCTAACCAAAACACGAAACAAATAAAAAGCAGATATATTTTCACGATTTGGTCGCACACTGATGACTTGGCTTACTCATAAGTTAAAAAGATAATAAGGCAAGGTTCACGTGCAGGTTTATCATGAAGCGTTTTTAACTTCGAAGGTCAGAAGCCGCCTCCAGCGACGATCTAAAGTAGTGGAGCTAAGCTGTCGTTAGCACAAAGCTTTGAGACTTCCTTTAGTCGGCTTTGAGTAAGATAACACTCGTGTTTTCGTACGGTCTACTTAAAGGCTTTTACTTTTTTGTTACTGTTTTTTTGTGAAAAAGAATGAGGTATTTTGGTGGATACAATGTTTTATGTAGTTTTATTAAGTGATTTTTAAAAGAAGTTTTTTAGTCAAGACTATACACTGTATATTACTTATAGCGTAAAAGTATAAATATAATATGCTATAGTTAGCTACTATAAGGTATATATGCTAAACGGGTCACCGTTGTAATTTATAGAATTGACAATTCACAAAAAAATTTGACATAAATTTCTAGTTTAGTTTTCTTTTTTTTGTTGACCCCAAAAATGACTAATTAATATGACATATATGTACGTGAGTTCAAAGAAGTCTAAAAGATTATATTACCAATAAATAAAGACTATTTAACCTGTAATTTATCAAAAAAGACTCAACCAAACCCTAATAATATAGTACCAATGTTATTAAGGTAACATAAATGCAAAGCTGATACAAACTTGCAATGAAAGCGTCAATCCTCTCAAGAATCTATTTTAAATGTTTCTATCTAGCTCAGTCCTTTGTAGCGTGAGTTGGACAGGTATATGAAAAATTGTGGGGTAGCAGGTTAGTAGCCTGAGGCTGTATTTGCATAACGCGTCTTTGAATTTTTACCTTTGAAGCGTTTCTATGTAATATGCAGGGAGAGTCTATATATGTTACGGGCTTTGGCTTACATGCATTGTATTTGAATAGGTGTGATTTGTTTTAAGTAAAAAGAGATATTGTTGAAAATGAAATGATCCTAAAAATATATTTTTTTTATAATTCTATTATAGGTTACCTAGTTATCATCATACTTAAATACAAATTCCATTGGAATGAAACCTTCAATACCGTTTGGTAACTGACAGCTTTCTTTTAATGTTTGGTTTTCATTGAATGTTATTTTAAACAATTGCTAACTTTTCATGAAGACCCTGTAGACAGGGTACAAAAATAAATTGGAAAGCAGACCCCGGGCCACGAAGCATAGGTAGTGGCGGAGGCTGCAATTTGGAACACAATCCGAGAGAAAGGAATGTTTCATAAAGGAGATATTGTTTGTCATTAATACATACATACATACATAAAATCACGCCTCTCTCCCGGAGGGGTAGGCAGAGACTACCTCTTTCCACTTGCCACGATCTCTACATACTTCCTTCGCTTCATCCACATTCTTATCTCTCTTCATGCAAGCTCGGCGGTTTCGGGTACTTTTGACCTGACCCTTAATTAGTTTGTTATTAATTGATACGAAAAAAAAATCCATACCAGTAGTAGGGGTTCATCCCTCAGAACTTAACACTTCATTTCATCAGTCGAGTAAAAAGCTAAAATATATCCATTTGGAAATTTAATCAAGCCAGGCGCGACAGATCGACCTCTTTCGCGTTATGAATTCCCCATTTCTTACGCTTTGGCCAGATGAGTTTGAAAATGATTTTACGCTGTTTTTCTTTGATGTTCACGCGAATGGCTCTTTAGACAGTCAAAAATGTATCATTAATTTTATAACTGCATTTTCTGGTTCTGGTAACATCGTCAGATATTTAAGGAAATTTAGTATAATTTATTTGGATTAATAAAAAATGTCAGTGAATAAACTAGAACTATGCACTTAAGAGAATTTTGTACTTAATACAGAAAGGTACCCAGAAGACGTAATTAAAGAAGAAGAACGTGACGTAAAATAAGACGTGGTAATTTACGTTTTACCATCATTAAAGAAAAATATAGAAATTGTTACAAGAAACAAAACCTGCTACCTAATCTGTATTAAATTTAAAAAAATAAAAAATCGGTGTTCTTTTTGTTCCAAAGGTTAATTTTATATCCTGTCTCTAATAGAAAAAACCAACCATTTACCCGATAACTACATGACAAATTGAATTGAAATCCCTGGACTTTAGGGAATTCCATTTCTTTTTTTATTTTCAACTTTATTACGTGCACCATAAAGTTTATACTGCCCTGCAGTTTGTCTGGTGGTTTAAAAATTTACGAGCCACACTGAGTTTTAATCAAGTACTCCCGTGGGAATAAAAATGGTTGACATTGGATAAATTTAAAATGTTAAGACGAAAAGTCCGTTTTGTGAAAGCAAAACTGGAAATGTTATTTTAGATATAGCTTTAGGCTTACAACCTACAAATACCTAAGTATCCGTCACAATTATTAAACAATTCTACTTGTTATATTTACATATATATATGGTTTTTTCGGCAATATGTTTTAAATACTATCTGGCATCAGCTATTTTATTATATTGAATGATGAAGCATATGACTATCATATACATATAACAAGTAGAACCCAGCACCTAAGTATAAAGTACATTCGAACACACGAAGTATTCATTAGAATGAAAATGTACATATATTTATTAATTCCTCTATTTCTTTCTTTCAAACTTCCAATTAAAATCTACCAATATTTGTTATATTCAGTCACGCGCGCCCGTCGTGTGCAATTCCCCGAAAATTGGGAAATTTAACGCGCCGGATGAAATTGCATACAGTAACACGTACTCCTTTGTGATGCAATGGAAACAAAATGGCCGTTTCGAAATATTCACACCAGTTATTTTTGCAGAAAATTACCGGTAGAACCAACCAAAAAAATAGGTGGTTCTTTTTTTAGATTTATAATCGTTTTTTTGGTTTGACAAGGTTTTTATACATAGTTACGACCATTTGACATGAAGATACATATGTTAAACGAGCACGCATACATGTGTTTACACCATTTTTAGGAAGGCTAGGCAGAGACATGGTCAGCAATTTCACCAAGTAAGTTCGTATAAAAAGAAAGTGTGAATGGGACTGTTGAAGAGGGAAGACCTGGACGAATGTACCTTGATCAAATCGGAGACGTTCTAGCAAAAGGCCAGGTAAGAGAAACCGACGAACTTGCAAGAAAGTTATGAATGTGCATGAAGCGAAAGAATGAAGCAAAATGTAGTCTCCGATTTCCACTCCGGGAAAGACGCTTCTAACGTTAACGGCAAAGTATATCTTTCTAACGTTTCCGTTGGCACTACCAACTAGTACACTTACATAACTAAGCAAATATGCAAGGCGATGAAAATGGAATGGCTGGATGGTACAGGCCTAATCAGACGAACGTACTTTGATCAAGATATTACCTCTCCATCTCTTCTCCATAGATGGCATAAAAAGCTACTAGAGCTCGCTTTCCCATGGATGTCGTTAAAGGCGACTAAGGCCTATAATTACATAATTGAATTTCAATCCAATAATTGCCTTATCATTGCCATACAGCTGAGCGTGGCTTTTTAGTCTTTTACGAGACTGTTGGCTCTGCATATCCCGTAAGGGATAAAGACGTGATTATATGTATGAATGTTCTGTACAAATATCAAGTCGAATTTTTAATGTAGATTAAGAAAAAGAAGTATTCAGTGATTGTTGCAAGTGAAAATGTATTGATCACTGTTCTAATTAAAATTGCTGTAACTTGGGAGGTAGGTTTTATATAACTGTAAACATTTATATATAGCCTTCTCTCGAGTTGTCCACACCTGCGTTTCACGCCCCAATACATTATCTTGATCGTAAATAATACAAAGGTGAACAATAAAACAACAGTAAACTTTATCAATGTGATCGGCGCCGGCGGTCCGATGCCGCGCTGGAAATTAAATTTCTTAAAATAGTCCTATATTTTTGCATCATACACTTTCTCAGCTTCCCTATTATAAGATTTGCTGGGATAGATTAAAAATGCGAAATTATAAACGTTTGTTTAAACGATATCTTCTTCTTCTTCAGCATATATTTTCCATGGGATTCGCGACAATCGACTTCTGATAACGGCCGAAAAAAAAAACATAAAAAAAAACATAAAATAAAAAAAAAATCTAATAAAAAATTAAATATTTATTAACGTGAAAAGTCTTTAAAAGATAAATGTCATATCGTTCCAATAAAGACGAAAAATAATATTCTAATACATTCTACCGAAACCATTATGTACACAATATTGGTACATTTATTTTTAACAGTGATCCCCTTTGATGGTCACGAAAGTTCTCAACTTTTATCTTCATACAAACATCGGTGGAGCTTTTGAAAGCCCTTTGATACCGTATGCGGGTGATTCGTATCGAATGTCCGTTTGTTTACGTTTTGTTTACAATATTTTTTGTTTCTTTAAGCCGAAAAAAGCGAAACGTTTTGATGTGGTTCACTGTGTTATTATAATTGTACAAGAGAGCGACTGCGGCTCATCCTGCGTTAAATAAAAAATACTTCCTTCTCTTGGGAATTTTGGAAAATCGTATCTTAGTGCACTTTTAGACTACATAAACTACATGTCAAATTACAAGTTCCTTAACCCAGTGGTTTGAGCGATGTCAGTCACTCAGTAAAGTTTACGTTTTTATAAAGACATACATAATCATGTTTATATGCTTTGCAGGGTAAACAGAGCAACAGTCTTGAAAAGACTGAAAGGTCACTCTCCGCTTCACACATATGGCTAAAAGATGAAATTGACACTAATTTACACTTACAATAAAACAATGTTGTTGTTTATATGAAAATCACAGTACATATTCTCTTGTCCAAACACATGAAATCGCTCGTAAACACATTCTCCACAATGATTGTGGTGTCATAACAGCCATCACTATAATGGACGTGGAATTAACTTGGATAGTTCGTGTCACAATCTGGTGTCCCGAATCTTGGGCCCATCGCTGACAAACATCGGGACAGATAACGCGCTTGTAACGGATAGATAATGAACTTATTTTACAGCCTTCATTTTTTTAATGGTTTTTTTTTAATTTGATCGCATTGTAGTGTTGTTGAAAACGGTAATAGTTATAGTACCTCACTTGTATTTTGTATGTAAAGAATAAAATTGATATTTGTATTCATTAATTCATTCATATAATCATGTCTATATCCCTTGCGGGGTAGACAGAGCCAGCAGTCTTGAAAGACTGATAGAACAAGTTCAGCTGTTAGGCTAAATGATAGAATTGAGATTCGAATAGTCATTGGATTCTTACCCCATCGCCTAAAAGAAGTATCCCAAGTTTGTAGGATTATAAACTTGGGATAGCCCTTAGTCGCCTTTTACAACATCCATGGGAAAGAGATAGGGTGGTCTTATTGTTTTTTATATTATGTTTTGTTTTTTTGTGTATAACTTATTTATATATTTCCTTATTTGATGTCATACGTGCTGTCTTATGCATTGTCTTCGAAGTATATTCATTTTGAGAAGTGCCTCATTTGTGAAACATAATTTTTGGTGAGTTCTCAATTTTCGAAGTGCACATTTTGCGTCAGATCCGTTCCGTATCATCGTCTGTAAATGGCCTGTCAATCCGCAATGTCATTTATACCACAACTCGTAACTGTCAAACTGTAAGGAAGTTTCTCACGCAATTTGGAGGCTCGGGGTGCGGCTTACAAATGAATATTAATAATTCATGCAATTACATAATCACTTTTCAAGACTGTTGGCTCTGTCTACCCCGCAAGGGATATAGACGTGACCATATGTATGTATGTATTAATTATTTATTTTAATTTTATTTTATGTATAACTTTTTATGTATTTAAAAATAATTAGGGGAGATAAGGTTTTATTTGTCAGAGACTTCTTTTTAATATGTTTCATTATTTTGAAAACTCAGTGGATTCTCCACAATTGAACGAAAAACGAGATTGAGAACTCCAAGTGAAACTTTAATGTTCATAGTGGAATAAGGAAATTTCACCTGTATTATTTATAATCAATCTATACTAATATTGTAAAGCTGAAGTGTTTGTTTGAACGCGTTAATCTCAGGAACTACCGGTTCGAATTGAAAAATTCTTTTTGTATTGAATAGATCATTTATCGAGGAAGGCTTAAGGCCATATAACATCAAGCTGTAACTATAAGGAGCGAAGAAATAATGGAAAATGTGGAAAAAATCATCCTTGAGGGCTTCAATGATGCCCAAAACAACTATTTCACGCGGACGAAGTCGCGGTCACAGCTAGTTTTATAATACATAGGCACATAAACCATTAAGAATTTACTAATTACTGCCAGTAGGGATCGTAATAGCAAATTATGGCTAAGTGTTATTAGAAGAAAAAGGCAAAACGTGGATTCTTTCCAAGTAATTTAAAGATTCCGGGGCTTCTAAGTACGGTACTTTCCCTAATTTGTGTGGGAAACAACATTAAGTGAGAGGGCGGTAAGCTTCTCTCTTTTTCTCTCATTATTGGGGGTCTCTCTTTTCTTTTTCTCTCATTATCATAATGAAATTAAACAAAATTAAACAAAATTCATTCATTGATTCATATAATGACGTCTATATCCCTTGCGAAGAAGACAGAGCCAGTCTTGAAAGACTAACAGACCACGTTCAGCTGTTAGGTTTATTGATAGAATTGAGATTCAAATAGCCAACACAAAAAAATAATATTCCGTTAATTTCTGTTCCCGTGAAATTTCGGGAAATCGTCTCTTAGTGATAACTTAGAACACATTAAAAATTCGTTTGTCGGTTATACGTCAGTAAATCAATGTCCACTTTTAAAATTATTTCTTTTATACAAATTTCGTCAAAATCAGTCCAGTAGTTCTGGTTTTAATATTTAGAAAAAAATATATGTTTTTTTTCTCTTTATAATATAGGTAGGTATGAATTGGTGAAAGGTCAGGTCAAGTGTACCTTTTATCGATAATTAAAAAAAATATCGAATAAGCATAATAAGTAAGCAGGGATCGTGGCAAGTGGAAAGATGTAGTCTAAATAATTCAGACATGTAAGTGTAACAGCATTTCTTGAATTAACGTCTGAATCTTCGTCTGGATCTAGATTCAGAAATCTAGATCTGAATTTAGCCAAGTGGAATACACGCTAGACTGCACTTACAATAGGATATTCACAAGTTAGTCATTAGTTTCGCATTCACAGTCAAAACTTGCTTCGCTTTAGAGAACGATACATTGTTAGGTCTTTATACGTTACAGGGTAGACAGAGCCAACAGTCTCCGAGAGATGGAAAATGAAAGCACAGCCATAATATTAAGTGGAAGTCAAGTTAATCAAATAAAAATAATACAGCTTTTCACAAGAATTTCAAATTGACAATTAATATTTTGCTACAAACAAATTTCGACTTTAAAATAATGATTTTGTCCGGCCTCGGTGGCGCAGTCGTAGTGCGCTTGGCTGTAATACCGGAGGTCCCAGGTTCGAATCCAGGCCAGGGCATAATGAGAAACTATATTTCTCTGATTGGCCTGTGTCTTGGATGTTTATATATAGGTATTTATTACAAAATATAGTATCACTGGGTTAGTATCTCGTAATACAATTCTTGAACTTACATCGAGGCTAACTCAATCTGTGTTATCCGTCCTGTATATATTTATTTATTATTATTATTTCAATGCTCATTTAAAAGGTAAAAAACGCTACGAATTTTTTTAAGAGCAGATAATTTATTTTACGATGTAACTCCGATAAAAAATATTCAGTATAAAATTTGCAATTTTGAATGAACAATAAAAAACAGCTTTTTTGATACCTCCACAAACGAATAAAAAGCAAAAAACAAAAACACAAAATGCTAAAACAATAAAAGGCATATTTACCTTAAAATCACTACCGCAGTAGTTATCAAATTATCCTTGCCCACAAAAATCACAATGTTACTTCAACACAGTAATCTTAATTTCTGAATAATATTCACAGAAATCTGAATAACATTCAGATTCCGTGTCCAAAACACATCGAAAACAATAAAAGCACTTTTAAAAGAAATTATTAATTCACTTTTCCGAACGATAAATTCGTAGCGCGCCTACGAGGCCTACGTGCGGTCTACGGCGTAGCGTCTACGACACTGCCAGCGTTCGCGACTCGCAAGCGGATGTAGGGATATCGTAGAACTGCAAAACGTCCAGGGTTCAGGAAAGTTGCTACCAAAATATATATTTACATTTAAATCCACACTAATAATAAAGAGGAAAGATTTGTATTTTTGTATGTTTGTGTGGAATAAACTCAAAAACTACTGGTCCGATTTTGATAAAATTTGGCACAGATATAGAATAGACCTTCAAAAGTGACATAGGCATAAATTTGTTTTGAAATAAATTAGTTTTCAGGTAGAAAAATATGTCCACCCGTGCGAAGCCGGGGCGGGCCGCTAGTGGATGTATAAAAAGCGACTAAGGGAACGTGTAATAAACCTGAGATTCTTCTCGTAGGCGATGGGCTAGCAGCCTGTCACTATTTGAATTTTTAATTACGAGTACATCATTAAGCCAAACAGGTGAACGTGAGCGGGACTGTTGGCTTTGTCTACCCCGTAAGGGAATCGCGAATGGCGTTGAGTGAGGCACGTGATATGTGATATATAAACACGATGACTATATTTTCTAATTTTTTTACCATTTTGTGTCATACTAAAATAAATATATATAAATATTAACAATATATAATAATAAATGTGCCGTGTGGTTCCCGGCACCAATACAAAAAAGAATAGGACCACTCCATCTCTTTCCCATGGACGTCGTAAAAGGCGACTAAGGGATAGGCTTACAAACTTGGCATTCTTTTAAGGCGATGGGCTAGCAACCTGTCACTAGTTGAATCTCAATTCTATCATTAAACCAAATAGCTGAACGTGGCCATTCAGTCTTTTCAAGACTGTTGGCTCTGTCTACCCCGCAAGGGATATAGACGTGGCCATATGTATGTATGTATAATAATAAAACAGTAAGAACTAATTAATAAGTATAATATTATAAGTCAATTAAATTATTTTCGTATAATATCATGAATTAATCTCGTATTGGACAGCGCGCCTCATCTGTTACCATCCATACCGCGTGCTCACCGTATACACGTATTTGAGCAAGCATTCAGCGGCGTGAAAGCGATTTCAATGTTTAGCTCCGAATTGTTTCAATACGAGCGTAATGAAGCGAGGTTTATAGTTAGTGGAGCGGGGAATTACCGAAATCTTATATAATTTCATTTAATACCTTATTTTATCAATATAAAGAGAATGGAACCACTCCATCACTTTTGTAGAATTCCAAGTTTTTAAGCCTTTCCCTTAGTCGCCTTTTACGACATCCATTGGAAAGAGATGGAGTGGTCCAGTGGAATGGTTAAAATAAAATATAACCCTCTTTTGCAGAGTAGCAAAATTTCTCAATTCCATTAGTACGTAATTCCTATTCTATTCCCGTTTCTCGAGATAGGATATCCAATTAGGACTTCTCACAGTTACTCTAATTACGCTGATTATAACTCTTATTAGCCTTAATTGCGGATGTAGGCTAATTATTGATTGCTGTTAAAGGACAAATAAATATTCCTCAAATAAATGAATGTAGGTATATGAAGAACATACATACATACATATAATCATGTCTATATCCCTTGCGGGGTAGACAGAGCCAACAGTCTTATAAAGACTCTGATAGGCCACGTTCAGCTATTTTGCTTTAAGATAGAATTGAGATTCAAATAGTGACAGGTTGCTAGCCCATCGCCTAAAATAAGAATCCCAAGTTAAAAAGCCTACCCCTTAGTCGCCTTTTACGACATCCATGGGAAAGAAATGGAGTGGGAAAGAAATGTATATGAAGAAATGTATTTTGATTACGGTCGCTAACGCACACGACAATTCACGCAATGTTTTTTGTCTTTTACTTCTCATTGAAATCTTATTGAAATTTTGTACACTTACTAAATATTAAATTATCGCCGTGTGTCCCGGCACCAATAAAAAAAAAGAACAGGATCACTCCATCTCGTTCCCATGGATGTCGTAGAAGGCGACTAGGGTTACAAACTTGGGATTCTTTTTTAGGCGATGGGCTAGCAACCTGTCACTATTTGAATCTCAATTCTATCGTTAAGCCAGACAGCTAAACGTGGCATATCAGTCTTGAAAAGACTGCTCTGTCTATCCCGTAAGGGATATAGAGGTGATTATAAGTATGTATGCATGTACTAAAAATTAACATTAAGACTACTTTCAGCTGTACTGCTTAATGATGGTCACTGGTTGCTAGCCCATCGTCTAAAAGAAGAAAATTTACAAGCTTTTGTCTTGATTGCCAAAATCAAGAGTGGCTTTGGCTACCCCGCAAGACAGAACCCTCAGGAAAAATGCAGTTCTACATAACATATAATCATGTCTACATCTCTTGCGGGGTAGACAGAGTCAACCAGTCTTCAAAAGACTGAAATGCCACGTTCACCTGTTGTTAGTTCTAGATTATTAGATTTATTAGTTGTAATTTCACTTTTGCAATAGCGGAGAATCCTCCCCCGGACCATTATAAATACGGGTCACCATTGCCGCGGGGAATGCTCAATTGAAATGGATTCGCTTTGTGTGGGCTAATTAAAGGATTTAATGGCCACTGTCAAAAACAGACTTATTTGGCTTGTAATTGTTATATCTTTGGACATATAAATATAATTGTAATGTATTGTACCCGTACCCGCCGAGCTTGCGTGAAGAGAGTTATGAATGTGGATGAAGCGAAGGAAGTATGCAGAGATCGTGGCAAGTGGAAAGAGGTAGTCTCTGCCTACCCCTCCGGGAAAGAGGCGTGATTTTATGTATGTATGTATGTAATGTATTGTTAAGCAACTAGTGTAGATAATGTAACGTGTAGGTACTGAAGTAATGGCAAACAATCTATCCGCTGTAGCATGACACGCGCGATATCCTACTAATATTATAAATGCGAAAGTTTGTGAGTGTGTCAGGATGTCAGTATGGATGTTTGTTACTCTTTCACGCAAAAACTACTGAACCGATTACGATGAAATACAGCTACTTTTAATCCCAGAGTTTCCGCGGGATTTCTAGGGTTTCCATGCGGACGAAGTCGCGGGCGGCCTCTAGTTGCATATAAAAACAAAACTAAGTACAATACAGATAATGGTTTTAAAAACTTACTTGACTCATTCCAAATTGGATTTTGTTAAGTCGATGAAATTAAAAACGGGAATATCTATTCTTATAAGTACGAAAGAGATGCAAGTTTATCATACTCGTATTTTATACCTAACGTGACATGGGCTGAGTAATGCCTGCAACTGAATAATTTTTTTAAACTCTCCTAACGCCATGTGGTCCTGGTAATTTTGAATTCCTATAGGATGAAGTTTCATTAAGACACTAAACAAAAGCTAGTTAAATAGATCATTATAAAAAAGAATAGCAAAATTATTAAATTCACGCAGACGAAGTCGAATATAAACAAGTTTTGATAGAAATTTGAACAACCGACCCCTTAAACTAATTTATATAAGATAAGTTGCTAAGTTACTAAGCACACATAATTTTGTCCCCAATATCTCACTAAGTTGTAAAGCCCCTAGTCAATTTTGAAACTTTGCGCTAACAAAGTGATGTAAGCAGACGACGAAAGTTTTAGACAATATAGGATATTGAATATTATACTTTGAAAGCTTCCTCACATAAATAATTTAGTGAAATCCCCTGTCCTTGTAAAGATAAAGTCGGGTGCACATATTATAACGAAGCGATAATTTTGAAAAAAAAATTAGCTTTGTTTTTTTTTTATTCTCAATTCAGCTGAATGTGGCCTGATTTTTGAGATAAAGTTGGTTCAGCCTATGTTGTATGTATTTGTTTTAAGTAAAATCACTAAAGTATCCAACATGGCAATGCTTGAGGCCGTCTGAGCGAAAAGATTTACAGGGACATCTCAACAAATTCATCGATCAGCGCCCGTAGCTATAGCAAGGCACGCGCGACGCCGTTTTTATCGCGTGAAAAACAACCTCTTTCCACTTGCCACGATCTCTGCATACTTCCTTTGCTTCATCCACATTGATTACTCTCTTCATGCAAGCTCGGCGGTTTCGGATACTCTTGACCTGACCCTTTACCAGGACGTCCTTAATTTGATCAAGATACGTTCGTGTGTAGTTTTTCGCGCGAGAAAAACGACGTAGCACGTGCCATTTTAGCGGGAGCAGCTGATCGCTGTTAGTGACATTAATTTCGCTTTTTGTTATTATTTTTATTTTAACCCACTCAGTTTCGTACATGTTGTGAAAATTTCCTTAACGAATAAAAATATATATTTGTTCAAGTACCATGACATGACGTGCTTGATGTTTTCAACTGAATACAGGACACGGGATATGACGAAGGTCTGACATTTCGTCATTTTTCCGTCCATCTGCCGCCTGTTTTCAATTTCATTTCCATGGCTCTCGTGAAACAAACCAACTTTTAATATAGCCCTTTTATACACGGCCGATCAGAACAAACGCTGTATACATACTATGTGTAACGATGGTTAAAAAATACTGGACAGCCAAAATTCAACTAAGAAATTAGTCAATTGAATATTGTTTTTTTTTTCATTTCTTATTTAGACTAAAACATAATCACTATAAATTACAGCTTTCTACATAGTTCTAATTAGAGGTATCTAATTAAGCCCGCGGATGGCCAGACAGAGAGACAAGCTTTATCAGTACATTGAGAACGAAACCCTCTAATACAGAATTATAAGGCCTCAAAGTCATAGAAATATCTTCGGCTTGAGATGGGTTGGGCTGGAGGGCACTTGTCAAGGCTTGTCCTTTGTCTTGTTACATTAGTAATTTCAGTCTTCACATTATTATAGTTATTCACAATAACTGATTTTAAACTTTCGCGTTGTATTATACTATTTATAAATACTACAGGTGTTAGTGTCGTGTGGTTCCCGGCACCAATACAAAAAAGAATAGGACCTCCCCATCTCTTCCCCATGGATGTCGTAAAAGGCAACTAAGGGATAGGCTTACAAACTTGGGATTCTTTTTTTTAGGCGATGGGCTAGCAACCTGTCACTATTTGAATCTCAATTCCATCATAAAGCCATGCAGCTGGACGTGGCCTTTCAGTGTTTTCAAGACTGTTGGCTCTGTCTACCCCACAAGAGATATAGACGTGACCATATGTATGTACAGGTGTTAAACGCGCATGTAACGTACCTTTATTTTATCTCGTATGTTTGGAATCATGTTACAATGAACCAATGAAAGTTACTCGGTGACCACACCGAGTAACTGAAAACCAGCTGCAACTGTAGTATTTATAAATTATTTTTCACGGTTATAGTTGCTCTTTTGGTTGCGGCAGTAGCTTTAAGTACTATGTATATTTTACTTTTGTTACTCGATTACTCGGACCATTAGTTTGTTTTTAAACTTATTACTTACCATTTTTTTTTTGTATGAAAGGTCCTACTGTAACGGTGATCATTTGGTTATTTGTCAACATAAAAATTTTTTTTACAATATTTTTTAGATATTTAATTAAGTAAATTGACGGAGACAAAATAAAAATATAACGACACGACGCAATGTGCCATAGAACACCCAAAATAAACAAAAATGATCCAGTTTTAATGGAACAGCGCAAATATTTTTGTAACCAAATTCTACGCCGGCCGATTCAATTTATATTAATGTGTGAGCAACGTGGGACACATTTGAAATATTTTATGTCATTTCTGAAAAAAATTATGTGTTATGACTACAGCAATAAAGTTATTCCTACATATTGTTTTTTTTTTGTTTGTATTGTCTTTCTACTTCTACCTATAAATGTAGAAGACCTTTTAATATCTGAACTAACAAAGCTCCTTACTGCTGCAGATACAGCTGTCTTTTCGAGATTGTGGAGTGTGTCTATTCCGTAAAGGATGAAGACGTGGTTATATGTATGTACTTGCTACCTTCTGCCAGATATAACAGAGTGAATTCAAAAGTAAAAAAGTAAGATACAAATATTGCTCTAGACATCATAAACTAACCGAGTCCATTATGGTTTAGTGTGGCTTAAAGAAGAGTAATTAAACTTAGAGAAGTAGAATTAAAAAGGTTTCTGTCTGGCAAAAAGTCACGCCAGCAGATGGCTAATGGTAAAGCTTTTGTAAAATCCATAATTTTCAACGTCCTCTTTTTTTGAAGTCGGTTAAATTCCTAATATCTTGTCCAAAGTGTAACAAACAGTTTCCTATAAACCGCATCAAAATTGGTTCTGTGAAACGCAAGATAATCGCGTACAAACATACAAACATAATACATACATACAGATCGGACCCACCTTTTTTTGAAGGCGGTTAAAAACTAACATTGTATAAAAAATTACAAATAGGAAACACTAAAAAATAACTTTATTTCTATAAAGTATAATTTGCAATTTATTTACAATATCAAACACATACCCTTTTCTTAGAAATACGTTAACAAGCTTCTCATAATATATTTTTATATCAAACAGTGGGTTGCACAAAGACATTTTACCTAAATAAGGCGGGGTAAGGCCTTTTGTAAATATTATCCATACAAATTGATTATTATTTCCGTCGATCAAAAAGAGACCAAGCACAGAATACTAATTTTACAATTGGGATGGGTAAATTTTGTTTTCCTACCGATTATTGTCATCGAATTGTCTTTATGGGGGAGGGAAACTGAATATTCAGATATTTGTTACTTTCTTTTTCAAAGGAATTACAATTGCTTACTAAATAGTAAATTCTATGTGACTAAGAATATTATCTACAAAAATTTTATAAAATCTTCAAAAATACTATTTCAAATATCGTTTTATGGTCAGTATAGCTACTGACTAATTAATAAATCTGAAGTTATTCTATACAAAACGACATCAAAGATAAAATGGGGAAAAACACATAACGGAAAGTTTTGAAAGGAATATGATTTTTTATAATTATAGTTTTAAATAAACTTTGTAAGTTTATGGATAAAGAGGTTGTTATTGAAAAAACAATTCTCTAAAAAATACATAAGCTAGACGGCCGATTGTTATTCTTGCAATTTATGGCATTAACTTTTAAAATATATTTGTGCAGCTAGACTACGGTGCGGTGAGGTAAATTCGGCTTGACTATAGTTATTTTGTACACCATCTTTTGTACTTACTGTACTTTTTTGTACATTTGCTTACTAAACTATACTATATAATTTTTAATTTTATACCAAAAAATTCCAAAAATTGATTATCACAATAAATATATCACATAATATTTTTAATTCCTCTCACAGCTCGAACTTCACAATAAAAAATTGTAAAGAGCAGAGACGTAGGGCACTTAACAATACAACCACTCAATATCTTTCCCACGGATGTCGTAAAAGGCGATTAAGAGGAATCCCAAGTTTATATGTTTATAAACTTGGGATTCCTCTTGTAGGCGATGGGCTAGCAACCTGTCACTACTTGAATCTTCATTCCATCATGGAGTCATACAGCTGAACGTGGACCTTCAGTCTTTTCGAGACATTAAGCCCTGTCTACCCCGCAATTTATGTAGACGTGACTTTATGTTTGAATATATACTCGAATAACTTTGAGTAATGTAAGCGTAAGTGTTCTCCATATTTTTTTACTGATACAAAATTAATTCGTCATTTGTTCTTTGTATCGAAATCGGATTAGTCATTTTGATTTGATTATTTCATTGTTCCGAATTATTTGAGTTCATCTAAATGGTATTTTATTTTTAATTTCTCTAAAGCAGTTTAATTTCCGCCCGACATACACAAACTTAGCCACGAAGCATCATAGCCCGGGGTCCACTCACTCATTCTTTGACAACGTAACCTAATAGTTTCATATCTTCATCAAACGCCTTATCTCTATACTTTTTGATCTTCGTCAGCCAGGTACCACATCCTCCGTGGTACCTGCAGGTGCCTCCATACCTTGGAGGGAGGCATTCAGGGTCTATATGCTTGTGGAGAGACTTCAGATCGTTCCCGTGGAAATGCAGGAGACCCATGTTACTCCTGGGGATGAACCGCTTGAACAGGTAGAAGAAGGTGTTGAGGATCCAGGAGTAGTTTATGAAGTGGCAGCTCTTCATCCGCGTGGCGGTGGCACCCTGGAAAATATTAAATTACATACATATAATCACGTCTATATCCCTTGCGGGGTAGACAGAGCCATTAGTCTTGAAAAGACTGATAGGCCACGTTCAGCTGTTTGGCTTTATGATGGGATTGAGATTCAAATAGTGGCAGGTTGCTAGCCCATCAAAAAAAGAATTCCAAGTTTGTAAGCCTATCCCTTAGTCGCCTTTTTCGACATCCATGGGAAAGAGATGGAGTGGTCCTTTTCTTTTTTTTTTTGGTGCCGGGAACCACACGGCAAATAACATATGTTTTTTATTAACTAAACCAGCTGTGGGCACAGCAACTTCGCTTGCGTACGTTTTGAAATAAGTTTTTCTTTTAAATTTTTATTCATTATTATAGGATACTTTATATCGTTTAATAATTGTCAAAACTTTTAGTTTCACAACATTGGTTGACGTCAAATAATTTACTTAAAAACTAAGTTTACTGCCGCTTCCAAGGCGTCAGTGTAGAAGAAGCGGTAACAAACTGCACTGCAGCATTTTACATTAAAGGTTTTCGGATCTACAAAAATGATGTATAAATAATGATAATAGCAAAAAGAAAGTAATCATACCCCCAACAAAGAAACTATTTGATAAGCGACCGTAGGAGTCAATGTAGCCACATGGCGTAACGTGATGCCCTCCAGATCCACAATGACGGTGCCGCCGAAGATCTGGAGTTTGGGCTGCCTCAGGCCGATTTCAGTCATCGCCATCCCCGCGCGGACCAGGTCCTCCACTGGGAACTCGTTCGGGTCCCAACTTCCTGGA
The DNA here is from genome assembly GCF_032362555.1 of Amyelois transitella. NCBI lineage: Eukaryota > Metazoa > Arthropoda > Insecta > Lepidoptera > Pyralidae > Amyelois > Amyelois transitella. Next base: position 1,640,312 of record NC_083519.1, on the reverse strand, counting down.
AATTTCAAACACATACCCTTTTCTTAGAAAAACGTTAACAAGCTTTTCATTATATATTTTTATATCAAACAGTGGGTTGCTCAAAGACATTTTACCTAAATAAGGCGGGGTAAGGCCTTTTGTAAATATTATCCATACAAATTGATTATTATTTCCGTCCATCAAAACCCAATTGGTCCCAACTTCCTGGAAAATGTACGGGAAATTTTCAAGGAAACTTGTGACATGAGTAGGGATTATCACATTTTAATAGTTTTAAATAATTAATAATTGTAAGTAAATAAGTTAATAAAAAAAATTATATTTTAGTAACAAACGGACAACCCAATGTTTAAAAACTATTACTCCTTCACTTCACCTTCAATCAAGTAAGCTTCAAATCTATCTATTTCTTTTCCATGGATGTCGTAAAAGGCGACATAGGGCCGGGCTAGCAACCTGTCACTTTTTGAATCTCAATTCTATCATTAAGCCAAACAGCTCTAATTCTTTTCAAGACTGTTGTCTCTGTCTACCCCGCAAGGGATGTAGACATGATGGTGTGTATGTATGTATCAATAACAAAAATGGGAAGTCCACTTACCAAACCTCAAGATAGACAGTCTCCCGACATCAGGCCTGTCGTAGAGGGTGCCCTCATATGCGTCTTTCACCTTGATCAGCTCCCAGATGTCCACGTCCTTGTACAGGTAGGGATACTGCTCCCTGAACTCGTAGTACCGCACCATCTGACAAACAATCAATCAATCAATCAATTCATATATATCTAATGTGTCGTGTGGTTCCCGCCACTTTAGGATAGAACTACTCCATCTTTGCCATTACGTCAAAAACCTAAACTAACCTAAAACAAGAATTCCAAGTCTATACTTGGAATTCTTGTTTTAGGCAAGGGGCTAGCAACCTGTCACTATTTAAATCTCGATTCCATCTTAAAGCGATACAGTACAACGGGCCTTTTAGTCTTTGTGTGACTGTTGGCTCTGTCTACGCTGTAAGGGATAAATATGTGATTATATGTAGGTATGTAACATGTATATATTACAAAGAGAAAAATTTGGATACTCCATTTTTTTACGTACTTAAAACAAGGTAAAAAATTTCGTTTTATCAAAAATAAATTTCTAAAATAAACTATGGTTATTATCAAAAGTTATTAGATAAGTAAAGTTTTTTTGATTGGGCATTTCACCCAGGTATTTTAGAAAATAAAAGTAATTGGTTAGAAAAAAGTTAACTTAGCCAATTCATTATGTCATCCATTAACTATTTTATTTTTCGTCTTCACCCATTATAGATCCTAGTATAAATTATTTTTATATTTTTTTAATATGATGAAATTGCATGAAAACATTACGAGTATGAATGAAGGTATTATGTACAGGGTAATATGTAAAAAAATTTAGTCACTGCCTGCACCTCCGGGAAGGAGGCGTGATTTTTATGTAAATTTAATGTAATGTGACTTACCAAGGTAGCCCTAGACTGGAATCCCCAAGGAAAGCGTAAACGTGGCCGCCCTAAACAGACCTGGCGGCGGACAATCATCGCAGAGGTGAAGAATCTAGGGAAGACTTGGAGCGAAATAAAACGCGAAGCTCAAGACCGAGCGGGATGGCGACGCACTGTGGATGCCCTCTGCCCCAGCTAGGGGACATAGGACCTTAAGTCAAGTAAGTCAATGTAATGTGACTAACCAGTCTATGTGCTCTAGGGACAATAAAGCCCCTTGCCCTCAGGAACCGCAGAAGATAAGCGTCATCTGTGCGGAGAGGAACACATTCCCCACGCTCTGGAAAAGAAAATAAACATATGCATATAGTCACGTCTATATCCCTTGCGGGGTAGACAGAGCCAACAGTCTTGAACAGACTGATAGGCCACCTTTAGCTTTTTGGCTTGATGATAGAACTGAGACACAAATAGTGACAGGTTGTTAGCCCATCGCCTATAAGAAGAATCCCAAGTTTATAAGCCTATCCCTTGGTCGCCTTTTAGTTGGTGCCGGGAACCACACGGCACACGGCAAAAGAAAATAAACCTTCATTAATATAAAAGATATTGTCTTCTTCCTCCTGGCTTTAGTCCCGGTTGCATCCTCAACACTCTGGAGAGGAGCCCGGGGTATGCCATTGACCTTCGATCCTGGATTGGGCGAGTCAGATTTTGACACAACCTCTGCAGGTAAACCTGATCTGTATTGAATCAATCATGGTTACACAACCAGTTGCCTGAATGTGCAGGATTCCTCACAATGTTTTCCCTCACCGATTAGTATTCAAAGTAATGTAGGTAGGTACATAACTTCGAAAATAGTCATTATAGCCAGAAACTTGCATGACGAGACCTATGAATGTAAATAAAGTGAAAGAGTAGACAGTGATCGCGGCAAGTGGAAAGATTAAGTCTCTGCCTACTTATCTAAAAAAGAGGCGTGATGTATGTATGACACAATAACTTTTCCATTCCCGTTTACATAATGCGTTTCACATAAGAAGCTTATAATAAATCTGAAACCACAATCCTCCTTCTTACAGGAATTATATAATATTATTATATTCTACAAATAAAAAAAAGCCGATTGTTCTGACAATTAGCCGTAACTTATTGTAAGTACGCGTCGCATACAATAACGTCGTCATGTCACGAGACCTGTAATATACGGCGTTTATGTGGGGGTCAGAGATCCACAAATATGGGGAATTTGTTATTGTCATAGGTAATTACACAATGTTTACAAATAATTAACATGTCTACTGAAATAAGTTATACGGTGACTTTGAATTAATTTGTTATTATTATTATAATCCTTTATCTACTCGTATACATAAAACAGAAACTGACTTAGTACCTATGCACTTGAAAATATTGGCAAAATATCGATAAGTGGATCCATAAATGACGAATAGAAGCAATGAGTCTGATTTATAGAATTTCTGTATGTCTGTCTGTTTGTATTTTGATCACGCAAATATATGATATTTTTTCGATTTGTATGCGATTTTTGCGATTTTTGTATGTATGTAAACATTTCCCCCCGCCCTTCTAAGCGGCAATACGAGTTCAGCTTTCACGAATTGTCAGTGAACTTGTACGGCGAACGAAGTCGCGGCCTAATTACTATTAATAAATAAAACGTTTCAGAGGCGATTGAATGACGAAAAAGTTCGGCATTTGTACTTAAGTGTTGCCATGTAAGTCGTTTGGGCGAAAATTTATCAAAAACACAAGAATCTCGTCATGATCTTCGCGGATCGCACAAGGTCCTTGTAACATATTTATATCTGTTCGCTAGTTTTATTAAATTATTTAAATATAAACAATGAGATAATGCATCTCAATAATGCATTCATTTGAATACATACATACAATTCATAAAGTCTTTAACCCTTATGGGGTAGACGAAACTCGAAATGTCTGAAAGGCCACGTTTAGTAGTTTGGTTAAACTTGAGATTTGTATAGGGGCAGTTGCTAGCCCATCGCCTAAAATAATTTTTTTTTTGGACAAACACATTGAATCATCATCAAATTATAAGCCTTTCCCTTCGTCGCCTTTTACGACATCCATTGAAAAGAGATGAAGCGGCCCTGTTCTTTATTCTATTGGTGCCGAGAACCACAGGGACTTGAAAATTAAATAACTTGTAGGTACAATATAAATAACCTATAACCTAACCAACTGTCTTAAAAATTCAAATGAGGGGTTTTCCAATAATTTCTGCCACCAGACTTCGCTAGCTGAACCCGAGGTCTCATTACTGTCAATGTTACAAAGTTTTAAGTCGCATTTGATTTGACCCCAGAGTATTTGAAAAGTGCCGAAAATATAGCTATGTAGATGTTAAAATTCCCAAATCCCGTGTAAAAAAAAAAGATTTTTCGTTAATACTTCGGGAATAAAGTGATTTTCATTTGTTTTCCTCTATTCGATTGATTTGTCTGTTGTTAAAGTATACAAACATACATAAAATCACGCCTTTTTCCCGGAGAGGTAGGCAGAGACTACATCTTTCCACTTGCCACGATCTCTGCATACTTCATAACTCTCTTCATGCAAGCTCGGCGGTTTCGGGTACTCTTGACCTGACCTTTTGCCAGAACGTCCCTAATTTGATCAAGTTGTTAAGTATTTACGTTATTTTTAACGTTGGATATAACATATATATAACCAAGTCTTTATCCCTTACTGGGCAGACAGAGCCAGCAGTCTTGAAAAGACTGTGGGGGCGAGATTCGAATAGTATCAGTTCCCTAATTTATAAGAATCCCTAATTTATAAGCCTTTCTCTTAATTGACTTACGATCTGAAAGAGAAGCAGAATGGAAGCTTTATAATACAATCCACTTAGATAAATAATGGCAATTAGCCAACATTTTTCCTGATTATTCAGCACGTCATTGCATTGCGTTGCATCCATTTAGCTGATACAATGGCGTGCATGTGTCTGCATTAATGTGATGATCTCATGACGTGATGACTATGTCGAAAGTGTATGCGATTCTTTTTTTGAGCGTAGGAAACACGTTGTTCTCTTATATATAAAGTCCATTCCTATTTCTAATGAATACTTCTTGTGACTAATATGTATTTAAGCATTTTTTTAAATTAATTATGTACTCAAAATTCGAGTCCACAATATCATCAAAATTATATTTTACTAGCTATAGCTTGCGGCTTCGACTCCTTGAAATGTTTTCTCCATATTTTACAATATAAATTTCTTTTGCTTTCGGTTCTGACGTGAAAGACGGACACAAAACACACAAATTTATAATTATTAGTATGGATTATTAGTGTGCCATGTGGTTCCCGGCGCCAATTAAAAAAAAGAATAGGACCACTCCATCTCGTTCCCGTGGATGTCGTAAAAGGCGACTAAGGGAATAGGGCTTATAAACTTGGAATTCTTCTTTAAGGCGATGGGCTAGCAACCTGTCACTATTTTAATCTCAATTCGCCAAACAGCTGAACGTGGCCTATCAGTCTTTTGAAGACTGTTGGCAATGTCTACCCCGGAAGGGAAATAGACGTGATTATATGTATGTATAAGTATGGATTATATTGTCTTATTCTCCCCTCCGTTAGTCTCGGTTATATCATCACCACTCTGAAGAGGAGCAAAGGATAACCATAACAAACTACGTCACAAAGCATTTCCAGTACCGTGCAAGTACTAGGCACACATAAAATCTAAGGAGTCAACTTCACATTTCACTTACCGTATAACATTTGCCTGAGCTCTTCGATGACTGCGCCCCTGGTAGCTGGATTTTCATTGCATTCCTTTTCTGCAATCGCCAATAGTTCCGGATCTTCTTTCGTATTTAGAACTTCCGCCTCGTACGCTATATCTAGGAAACAGTTGTTCATTTTTATGCCTTTCTGCACACTCTGAAAAAAAAAAACATTAAATCTTTATATTCCTCAGATTATCAATTAACCTCTGTCCAAATTATAGTACTGGTTGTTGAAATACTTTTATAAAAAGTTAACTGTATAGATTATATAATATTAGATGCATAAATTACGTTATAAACGGTGTTCCGAATTTAGTCTTGTCGCTTTCCCATTCAGAATTCTTTGTTTTTAGTACAATGGTTCGCATAACTTATTTTGTCATTACAATTAAAGGTGCACTTTTGTCAACTACCGGTAAATTCCATACTCAGGTATGGTTTTCGTACACACCAGTGATGTTAATGTCAGCTTCATAATAATAGCAAACTAATGAACAAATAGTCGCTCTCAATCGACCCGATTTTTTTATTGTTAAATCGAATTGAGAGCAAAGTGCATGTAACTAAGACTTCCGTAAAATCGATTAACCCATTTTACGTCGACTGCCACTTGGACCATTAATTGCTGCGCTCGCGCAATCTTCAACGCTACACAATTCATCTGCTGTCAGTGTACAGATCTTGACATTGGGCGCCCAAGTTACTCATACTAAGGTACCGTAATTTGAGTTTTTATTGTAGGGGATAGGCTAGCAACTGTAACTATTTGAATCTCAATTCTATCATTCAACTGAACGTGGCCTATCAGTCTTTTCAAGACTGTTGGCTCTGTCTACCCCGCAAGGGATATAGACGTGACCATATGTATGTATGTGTACTTTAAATGAAATTTGCCGGAACTGCACCAATTTCAAAAGATCTTACCCCATTTGAAAGGCGCGCTTATTAAGCAAAGGTCGTTCCGAAAATAGAGTTACAGATTGTTAGATTATAGAACGCGTGTATCAGGGTCAGAGAGGTAAACTACTTTTATCTAGCCAGACGTAGACCTCACGATAGACGGACCGTTCACCTGGTTGGATGAGGTGGAAACAAATGATGGATCAAAGTCCATTCTTAAGGTACCGAAATAATGGATAATAATGTTGATGAAATTGAGATTCAAATGGTGACGGGTAGCTAGCCCATCGCCTGCGAGAGGAATCCCAAGTTGTTACAATGTTGATACATCTATTACATACACACATATAATCACGTCTTGCGGGATAGATAGAGCCAACAGTCTTTTAAAGACTGATAGGCCACGCTCAGCTACTTGGCTTTAAGATAGAATTGAAATTCAAATAGTGACAGGTTGCTAGCCCATCGCTTTATACGAAATCCATGGGAGAGAGATGGAGTGTTCCTATTCTTTTTCTGTTGGTGCCGGGAACCACACGGCACTATATTTCATTGGAAATTTATACATACATACATAAAATTACATCTCTTCCCTGGAAGGGTAGGCAGAGTAGTTCATTTATACAGTTGCCACGATCTCTGCATACTGTTTTCGCTTCATCCAAATTCATAACTCTCTTCATGTAAGCGCGGCGGTTTCGGGTACTCTTGACCTGACCTACGTACGTACGTTCATATACGATTGGATATAGTCATACTTACGTTAGTTAGGTACCAACAGAGACTATTAAAATTAACTTATTTAGGTTAATATACTTGAACCTCGTTATCAAGAGTTCAGTAGAATGTGTTCATGGCTGCACTAGTGCACATAAATATATATGTTATACTAGCGACCCGCCCCGGCTTCGAACGGATAGCGTTTATACATATAAACCTTCCTCTTGAATCACTCTATCTATTTTAAAAAACTGCATCAAAATTTGTTGTGTAGTTTTTAAAGATCTAAGCATACATACAGACATAGAGACAGCCTCGAGAAGCGACTTTGTTTATACTATATAGTGATAAATAAACTAATAAAATATAAATTTGTTAGACTTTCTGTTTATTTTGGGAAATAAATTTATTTCCTTAGGATATTTATATATATATATCCTCTTTCTGTCGCTCTCGGTTAGATAGAATCATAGACTCCTAACGCTCAATCGGAATGCTGAATCATTGTTACCAAAACAGCTTTTACCTACTACAATTCTTATTACATATAATAAGAATTGTAAATGTATGTTTGCAACAATTTTTTAAGGCAAAAGATCTAGAAGAAGAAGAAGATGTTTCTAGCTCATCGTGTAAAATCAATCTCAAGTTTTATAGCCTTTCCCTTGATCGCTTTTACAATCTGCACGGAAAGAGAAAAAGCTGGCGCACACAAAATGTTTTCTTTGCCACCAGACCAGCGTGGAGGCTATACAGCTGAAGATGGCCTTCCAGTCTTTTTGAGACTGTCGGCTCTGTCTACCCCATTAAGGATTAAGATGTGATTATATGTATGTGTATTTTTATAGCTTGAATTGAAAAACATCCACTTTCGACGCATGGAACTGGTATGTATGGATGGACCTTTAATCTTCCGTTGAACACAAAACAAGATCTGATGGAAAACTTTGCTCAGATACGAATCAAACACATATCCCTCACCTTTATACGATACCTGTAAATGTATCCATATATTTTTCTTTGATATATTATTCTCGATCAATGGCATTCGATGGCATTGCAAAGAGTTGGAGGTCATAGATTAAATCTATTTTTATTTTTAAACATATGTTCAATTAAAACAAGAAAATAGCGAAAACAAATTATGGCACACATACCTACGTCTCGTTCTTAATTCAAAATCTCACTAAAATCATCTCTTAAAAGGTAATAAAAAATATATCACATGTTTTTATTTTGAACACACACTAACACAGGTGAACGCGCGCTCGGCCGCCACAGACTAGTAAAACTAATCGTTCTCTATTCAAAAGGCTGTTGTTACTGGCTGGTTGTATTTTGTTGCGTCACGATAAAAAACTGATTCATAAACAAGTGAAGTTAGATGTATTATGTCACAAACCACTCAGAATAGAACATTCAAATACAATAGATATATTCTAAACATAGAATTCGGAATGAGACTATAGAAGTGGTAACTACTTGTAAATGTATCGCCGCAACTGATGGTTATTACGACAATCAGTTACTGTTTTGATATTCTGAGTATTATTAGACATTTTAAAACTACGCTGAAAACTATCATTTATATAGTTTCAAATAAAATATGGCATTTCTATTGTCTTATACTATGCTGATTTCTGTGGGTAGGCGGGTACTTACTTTTCTGGCAAATCGATTATCGAACCCCTATCAATATTTGGTGTGTAGGATACTCACAATTAAAAATATCATAAACTTAGGAAATGTTAGAAAGATAAAGTACCTACACGAGAGAGGGCGAAGGGATTTAGCTAGCCAAAAAACATACAAATGCACAAAATATTAAAAAAGAAAACAAAAACATATCCAATACTCACATACGATCCGGTGCTCATTTTGAACAAAGAATAACACAAGGAACAAAAAAAATGTATATAAAAAGAAAGAAAATTTAATTTTAACAGCCAGTCCTATATATACAAACAACAAAACGCAAACACATTCCACAGATAATTAAATGCACAATTAGAACAACACTGATAACTGCTATTAACCAAAGTCGAAATGACAATAAATATTTCTTCGTAAATTATGCGTATAAAATAAATCAGGAGGATTCGATGACAACTCACTCGATTTTGACACTTATGACTGTTATTATCAGTGGTATTATAGTATTGTTTATCGTATTGGGGTCACGTCATGGGCGTTATCGCTGTGACAGTTTTAGGGTTCAGTAGATAAGTGTTAATAGTTTTAATTCTTCTGCACAAACTCATCCAAATTTTTAAATCCAACTCATCCACCTTTTTTATTGCTGTAAGATAAAGTCAACGAGCAATATTTATTTTTTAGATAATTCACCAAATTAAGAGAACGCTCCAAGTTAAGATAAAGACTTGTGTTATTGAGATATTACAATGATACAACCATGTTTAAAATAATACAAAAATTTTCACACCTATGCAAAACTTTATGGAGCTCGGTTCAGTGGTATTGACGTAAAAGATGGACAACACAATTAATATTTATATTAAACATAATTTAAAAGTAATGTTACTTCCGCATTTGTTATTAGGGATTTAGACAGAATTCTACGGACCCCTACATCAGGCATCAGGTTTTTTCAATTTTGCTTAAAGATAAGGTCGAAAGGTCTGTAAATTTAAAATTGTACTTAACGCAAATTAAAGTTGATTCTGCGGATTAACTGTCAAGATACTCTTAAATAAACCCGGTTAAGTGCGAGTCAAAATAACAAAAAGAGGGTTCGAAATTTTAATGTCATCCTTCAATTGATTGAGTGATTCAAATTGGCGCGCATTTGTAAATTTCGAAGATTGTTGAATCTGGTGAAACCATTAAGTAGATTTTTCTCCACAGACCTAATTGTCTGTAAAGATAAAATACTTTATAGTTAAACCGATGGTTCTAACTCTTAGGTTATACAACCGCTGCAGAACTGTTTGAAACTCGGAAGCAGCTAACACACACTTGCGGAGTAGACAGAGCCAACGGTCTCGAAAAGACTGAAAGGAAACATTCATCTGTATTATTCAAACATACTACTAAATTTTATATGTATTGTCGAACCGTTCGTAGGAGGATTCAGAAACATTTTCAAACTCGGAAAGTTGAATTTATTCATGAACTAATTTGGATAAAAAATTTGAATAGGGTTTTAAGAAGTCTTATTATCGTTTCAATAAGCAAAGTGTCTAGTCTAGATAATTGCTTTTGGTTATCGATGTCTGGCGGGGTTTTGCTCATGACTATAACATAGATGATAAAAAAAAACTTAAAATTATTTTTTAAATACATACATACATACATATGATCACGTCTATATCCCTTGCGGGGTAGACAGAGCCAACAGTCTTGAAAAGACTGAATGGCCACGTTCAGCTATTTGGCTTAATGATAGAACCGAGATTCAAATAGTGACAGGTTGCTAGCCCATCGCCTAAAAGAGGAATCCTAAGTTTATAAGCCTATCCCTTAGTCGCCTTTTACGACATCCATGGGAAAGAGATGGAGTGGTCCTATTCTTTTCTGTAATAGTGCCGGGAACCACACGGCATAATATACAAATATTTCTATAAAAATGTTTAAAATCCAATACTCCACTGACATCTATCGTAACATTTTTTTAACTACTTACTGTTCCCAAATCCCAACTTAATAGTTCCTATATTAATAGTAAATAAGTGTATGTAAGAGTATATGTTTTGACATATCAATTTTTTCATAATCAAGGGCTGGACTGGCGCTTTATTTATTTAAAGGAAAAAAGCTGGACCTTTATTTATTTTTATTTAATCAAGGAAAAAATAGAATTAAAAATTAAACAGAAAATTTTATACAAGGGCTACTTATTTCTAGAGAAATTTCGTAAATGTGGAATCAAAATATAATTTAAAATTATACTCACAAAAGGTGTCGATTATCTGTGCAGTGTGAGAATATCAACATCAAAATGCCTAAATTACATTTTTTAAGATGCTAAAATGAACAATCTTGAAACATATTTTTGTTCAAAAAGACATATATAAAATAATTTTTAACCACGATATGAAAATAGAGATTTTTTTTAAATAAACCGAAGAAAACTGGAGGAGTGTGTCCTTGGACAGCAGAAGTGAGACCTTTGCCCCGCAATGGGACATTTAAAAAAAACGTTTCTAAGTAAACGGATTCCTAAAGGATATCTGAACTTGTGGCATTACAATTCGACTCCATATTTTATTGTACCGCGTGCAACCTTTACGAAGTAAGTATGCAGCTCAGACTCGCACGGCAGTTGCGTAACTTGTGCCCGTTCGAGGTCACCCGCGTTACCTTGACTTCGACGGAACACCTCCACAGGTGTTCTGTGCGCCTGGTACCTAACATTGAACTTATATTGATTTTGATATTTTTCTATGATGTTGCGTTTTCCAAAGATTTTTCTAAAATCATATAATACCTTCTAACACTCAAATATTTTTAAGCAACTGCAAAAAGGTAGGTTTGTACATCCATCCCTTGCGGGGTAGACAGAGCCAACAATCATCAAAAGACAGAAAGGCCACGTTTAGCTGTTTGGCTAGGTAATTCAAACAGTGACAGGTTGCCAGCTCATCACCTAAGCGAATCATATAAAACATTGTCAGCTAGTGTATCAAACTCTAAAGTCTCAAGTAGGTACCTATATCAATCGAGATAGTTTTGGTTTTGGGCGACCGTAAAAAATGCGAGAATACATTTTAATTTAGAAAAAAACGAAGGAACCCTAGATAGCGTAGGAGGGGTTTCTAAAGTACTAGTCTCGTGATCTTAATAAATTTTCAGGAAGGCACTAAATTTCAACCGGTCAAAGTTAAAAAAATTATAGGTATATTCTGTAGTGGAGACGAACCATGATACGAATTTATAAACTTTTTTTGAACAAGCATAAAATTTGACAATGTTAAGGTCTTTAAATTTAAATTCAAAGCCAAAAATTCAAATTATTTTTATTTATATAAGTTGCATGTATATGAGATATATGATATTTATAAAGATTTAAATACAATAAAATGTGGATAAAATTAATAAAAAATATGAATTGTTGAAAATTTATTTGACATACAAAAATCATAAAATCCGCGAATGATTATAATATTACGACGGCAACAATATACAACACAATAAATGTACCTACGTATACAAAATGTTTTGAAATATAATTTGGCGGGTTGCTCAACTAATCATTTACGCTATGCTACAAATGTATACAATTTAAACCTTGACAAGTTACGCTAAGCGATTGAGTGATAGTTGCTTCGAACTTGAACTATGCTATTTATAAAAGTTTTTTTGAAAAAGTGCATCTAGTGAGTGTATTGCTGGCCGTTTGGTTAATTTGGCTGAATAAAAAGTATGAAGCAGGCAGGTTCAAATCCTACCAATGCTAACGGTCATTAAAAAAAAACAATTTATTGATGCTCTTCCGTTGAGGCACAACGGGAAACTTTGTTTACTAGATTATCCTGCTTTGCAACCAATGGTTGATGTGTTGAGTGATGGTTAAATTATTTTTTTTGTGTTTCAATTCCTACATAAAAACTTAGGAAATTATTTTGCAATTTTTCAACTGTTTTTTTCTCAGCCATAAAATTACTTTAATACTTTAATAGCAAGCAATTTCACCGCAGACTGTCTATTACGTCATTATGTCATAGTAACTTTAATGGTGACGTTACTATCGGGTCATTATGCAACCCAAATCGGTTTTATAACTGATTTAATGGTCATCAGCTGCATTCTTAGGTAATGCTGCAGACACTATTTGTGTCATTGTAAATACATATATATCTATTCAAATTATATTTAAACTTTTAGGACAAACATACTTACATAATAAATATATATGGGACAAATAATGCAGATTAAGTTAGGCTTGAAGAAGTGCGAAATTTATTACAAAATACTAACTCAACGATACTATATTTTATAACAAATACTTATATACCTAAATAAATATCCAAGAATCAGGCCAATCAGAAAAAGTTTGTTTCTCATCATGCCCTGGTCGGGATTTGAACCCGGGACCGGTGGCCGGTGGCACAGGCAAGCGCACTACCGCTGCACCACATACTTACACTTCTTTTGCTTTTAAAACAAGATCCATCCTATCTTTTCATCATTCTCCTGGTGTTTGTCCCGAATGCTTTCCTTTCCTCGAATCATAGTTACATCCGCCATTTTATCATTCAATTCATTCAGTCAATCAAACGAAAGGCTAACAAAATCATGAGCTAGTAACCTGATGTTAAGTAAGTATATAAAGCATCCAATGTGGCCTTCGGTTGACTATTGGGTCTGTCTACCCCGTAAGAGATAAAGATGTAATCTTTGTGTGCATGGCTGCAGGGTCATGATTTCATATGTGTGTGTGTGTGTATCATCAATCTCATGACACTGGCCCGGCCGTTTTTATTATATCATATGAACTTGGGGTGCTTCAAAGGACTTATCTATACTAATATTATAAAGCTGAAGAGTTTGTTCGAATCCGCTTATCTCAGGAACTACTGGTTCGAATTGAAAAATTCTTTTTTTGCGTTGAATAGACCATTTATAAAGGAATGCTTTAGGCTATATAACATCACGCTGCAACTATAAAGAGCAAAGAAATAATCGAAAATGTGAAAAAAACGGGGAAAATTATTCATCCTTGAGATCTTCAATGATGCCCAAAATAACTAATCCACGCGGACGAAGTTGCGGGCACAGCTAGTTATAAATTATAGGACGTAGGCACATTCTATACAATTCAGAATAATTATTATATAAATTTCTATGGCAAAAACTTTTTCATCCACCTTTGTTCAGGGTGCTCTTGACATGACCACTGACCAGAGAAAAGAAAAATAAAACTTTTAACGAGATACCTGTCGTAGTCTTTTACGTCTTCCGTCGTCTTTTGCGAACAGATTTAGTAATTCTTACTCCGACAAAAACCGCATTTCACAAGATCCACTTTCGAATAATTATGATTATATTAAGGATTAAAATAGACACGTTATATAAGAACACGAAGCAACTCAATTCGACTAAAGTACTGTTACGAACCTTACTAGAAATTAGAGAGTAATTGTGAACAGTTATTAGGGCGTTTGATGTGAAAGGCCCTTCAATTACGCGCACATATTAAACTGGCTTCTCCTCGAATTAATAAATTCTGACGTGCAAGTTCAAGTCAGGTTTTTACACGAAGCGACTTCCATCTGACCTCCGCAACCTTTGCAGGGGAACCTAACCCGTATTGGATCGATCATGGTTAGGTTTAAAGATCTTTATTTGACTCATATAGAATTATATTCACTTACAATGAGCCTTAATCTAATACAAATAATAGTAAACAAGTAACGCAATAATAACGTAAATGGTTACACATCCAGTTCTCTAATTGTGCAGGTACCCGATGTTTTCCCTCATCGTAAGAGCATCGGTTAGCACACAAAAAATGTACGTAACTTATAAAATAGTCATTGGTACATGGACGAAGTAGGATTTGAACCTGTGCTTTCACAAGTATTACTTGCGTGTTCAATTCTTAACCGTTCGACCACCGAAGTTCCAAGTACGAAATAGGCATCGTTATTAATCTACATAATTGAAGTATAAACTAAGTTTCCAGAATCATAACAAACCTGACTAGATCTCCTTGAACTTATAATGTCCTAGTACCTTGCCTATAACGCTCCGTTCTGGAGATCTCGGTCAAGCCGTGGAGCCGCCTATAGTTATTTAATTACTAGTAGTAGTAGTTAACTAATAAACTAATTTGAATAATAACTAATTTAATATTATATTAATTTGAAAAAATTGAATATTTTTATGGCAGAATATTAATATCATGGCGATATACCTTTCGGGGTTGAAATAGTCGCTGCGTTACAAAACGCCTTTCTTAACTTATAAAATAAAAATAAAAAATCACGATTTTATTTTACTAATCAACCATGCAGATAATATTGAGATAAGAAATCCGAAAAAAATCAGGGTACCTAAGTAAATTTGTAGACTATTAAAATCAAAAGTGTAAAAGTGTTTGTTAAATGAGTATAGGTATACCTACTAATTCGAGTACAAGTATAAAAAAATATTTTTAATATTTATATCAATGATCACAGAGTTCAGTTCAGGGTTATATGTATAAACTACTATCCAATTTGACCATGTACTCGGTCTAGATTCTAGATTATAGGCACAGAATTATTAAAAGTATACCTACTAACGTAATAGGTAAACATAAAGGTTTAATTAAGTTCTGCAATTGAACACGTTTATGGCTAAATACATTACTATATAATTTATGTTTTCCATAAGTCTTTCTCCCATGAAGGGTAGACAGAAACTTTGAAATCTAAAGTCATAGGTTCGAATTCCATCTCGGCCATGTAGCGCTGACTATTTTAGGAGTTATGTAAATTAGTTTAAATACTTACCGATACGGTAAGGGTAAACATCTTTAGGGAAACTATAAATAGTCCCGAAAACTCGAAAACTTTGTCCATTAGTAAATCTACGTTCAGTTCTTAATGATACAATTGAAATTCAAATAATGACAGGATGCTAGTCGATCGCCTAACAGGGAAATTGCAGACAATCTGCGGGTGGGAACTTGGGATTATTAAACTCTAGCAAAGTAGCACTATATTAGTTTGTTTGTCAACTCTTTATTGCACATAAAAACATGTTAATACTTAACAAACATTAGTTTTTAATATTCATTATAATGCCATATAGCTGAACGTGGCCTTTCAGCCATTTCAAGACATTTGGCTCTGTGTACTACTGTGTAAAGGATAAATACGTGATGAGTATATGTATGTAGAAGAAAGTAGCTATCACTATGTTCATTAACATTGGAATAAAATAAAATAAGCAATGCATCTTTCTTAAATTTTTGCTTGTTAGAAAAAGTTGTCCATGTAAGTAGTATCCCGTACCTACTGTTTAAATAGCACTCCATTTTTTTCCCATGGATAATGTGGTAACAGGAACTTATGAAATCATAATCATTTATTCCTTGAATATGATAACAAAATAGGTCTTAATTATTTAGGTACAGTTTTTGTGAACACATGTTCTATATCTTAATGCGTCGGAATTATATAGATACATATATTTTAAATAGGTAAGAAGCGTATAATTTTGACAATATTTCAATATATTTTAATGTCAAATAAGAATAATAATAAATTTGTCTTATTATAATATCAATTTAAAAATAAATTTAATTGAAAATAAATAAATTTATCAAATGTCAAATACATATCATACAGTCAATGAATATTATATCATTTACATTATTTTGTTTATTATATAAGTACAATGATAACATTCCGAAGAATAATTGATGTCTTGGGCATGTCGAAGACGACGACGGCAGTACCTATATCCAAAAATATCTAATTATATTATATTAACTTTAATGAATTTCCAAGAGGGTTTTGGTACGGAAGAAACAAGATTTTTTAATATAATTCAAAATGAGTATTGGTTAAAACTCTTTACTTCGTTTACCAGGTTGCAAGTGGCCACTTACAAAAAAATAAAAATAAAAAGAAAATTAAGTAAAACGATAAGACCGATTTGATGTTTAGCATAAGTATTATTTTTATTGAAGTGCATGTTTTTAAGTCAAATCAAAGTGCAGTTTCAGTTCATCAAGAGTTCATATAACTATTTTTCTAGTGCTTAAATAAAGATAGTGTGTGCCAGCTGCTTCCCTTCCCGAAAAGACTGTAGAAGTCAATTAAGGGAAAGGCTAGTGAACGGGGTATTTTCTGAAAGGCGATGGCCTGGTAGATTATTTTGCTTTTAACAAGTCGACGATTTGAAGAATTGCTTTACAAAAACTTCAGGGGCCAATCAAGCAACCGCCAATCAAGCAACTGAATATTATCATAGTCAGGGTCGTTGGACGGGAGTCGCTCCCTGTAATTGATAACTGACTTTTCCATTTCTTTACCGTGTTCATAGACAGCCTTAATTAGTTTATTCTGCTTTAAAAATACTTACTCAATGATTTATAACATTCAAGATAAATTATATTCATTTGCGGTTTACGTTAGGCTCGGTTAGTTTTGAAATTATTTCTTAAGAAATAATGGTCGGACACAGTTATATTCAGGGACTGATGGGGAAAATTATGGATATTTTTTTTTACTTTAAAAAAAAAGAAAGTGAAGAAATTTATATATTTAGGAGTAGAACTAAACCTTCTATGTCATTTAGTGCCCAGAAGACTGGCACCATTGCCAGATCGTAGAAGGGGATCAGTAATACACAAGTACCTAGAAAGGAATAGAAACCTACCATACAATAAAGAAAGAAAAAGGTAGACATTACTTAACGCTACTTTACTTCGTTTCCGTGGAAATTTCCAAAAATTGATTTCAAAATCAGTTTGTCATCATCAATCAGTCAACAAACGAAAATACAAATCTTTTCACTTCATAATATTCCTTGCTGATTTATCCTGCTCTGAAAAAATAATTAATTAATATTGATTATTAATTATCCAGACGGCGATACAAATTAATATTGATTTTTAATCAACACAAATCACCATAAAATATGGCATTTTTCTTTAAGTAAAAAAAAGTTATACTTAGTTAGAAAAGGGTCTAATTGTCCAATTTAATCAAGCATGCATATGATCTATGTATATATACATAGACATTAACCACAGCTTGTAATAGGATATTCTCGTAACATGTGGTACCTAGAGTGATAATCGAGTGGATATCTAGGCTGTTCAGCCTCACTGCACGTGGTGGAGACATAATTATTGAATGTTATGTAACGTGCCTGGAAGATCCATTTGTGAGAAATTGCCAAGTGTGTGGCAAAGACAGGTGATACCGGACACAGATCAATTTTTTTTAAACGATAAATTAATTTGAAGGCATAGATATTTAAATGTTAATTAAGTAGAGGTAAGTACAGAAACACTTGAAGCACTTAAACTTTTAGCATGCACTTATAAGAAGAATAAACAGCTGAACGCGGCCTTTGAGTCTTTTCAAGACTGTCAGCTCTGTCTACCCCGCAAGCGATTGAGATATGACAGCACCACAATTTTATAGCCCATGGATATGCTGAGCAAGATTATTTACAAAAAAACAAGATATTGGATGTTTGTTCATGAATTTATACATAACTACCTATTACCGCAACTTCGTTCACTGACAACAGAAAATCTTATTTATTTCAATCCTAGCGACCAGCCCCGGGCAGCATTACCTGATATAAACCTTCTTGCAGCAAACTCTTTTTTCAACATTTCAATTAAGAACAAAATCCGTTTTCGAGTTGAGCGCATACATACGCACAGACGTACAGACAGAAAAAACTTTTCTAAATTTAACTTGGAAATTCCGGTAAATTCTACATAATATTCCCTCTGAACACTAAGCACTATACATTTTTATAGAACTTAAATGTTTCGGCTGTATCTCCATCAATAATACTTAATCAACAAAGCAAGAATTTAATTGATTGATTGATACCCATATTATTTTATTGATAAACTTCAAAAAAGAAACCAGTTCCTGCTTTCTTACCCACAATGTCAAGTGTACCGGAGAGTTTGCGAGAAACTCCGCCACATACGGACAGACAGGTCAAACCAGTACGGCAAGTTTTTTATAGGTATTGCTACCAAAATATCTCCCGTTATATCGTACGACTGTGTGAATTTATATCTTTGAAATATCTTCATTTTACGATTTTATTGAATTTTAATTTACACTTTTAATACAAACATTCATACTTCCGTGCTTGAAATAAATGTGAAAATGTGTTTGTAGCACTTTTCGCTTGACCATTCTTCATGAAATTTCGTACACACATAAGTGTACCGACTTCTTTAAGTACTTTTGATTCGTACTATTTCTATATCTATACTAATATTATAAAGCTGAAGAATTTGTTTGTTTGAACGCGCTAATCTCAGGAATTACTGGTTCGAATTTAAAAATTCTTTTTGTGTCTAATACACCATTTATCAAGGAAGGCTTTAGGCTATTTATTATCACGCTGCAACTATTAGGAGCGAAGAAATAATGAAAAATGTGAAAAAAACGGGGAAAATTATTCCTCCTTGAGGGCTTCAATGATGCACAAAATAACTATTCCACGCGGACGAAGTCGCGGGCACAGCTAGTAACTCATAACCGTTCTATGTAAAATAATACTAAATTTATTAATAAAAAGGTTTGTCTCTTACACTTTCGAAACCAAACAACTGGACAGATTTTGATAAAATTTTGCATGGATAGGTACAGTTAACTTTAATGACCGCCGATCCTACCGTGAAGATAGACCTGTAAAACCAAAACTGGGTCAATAATAGTAAAAACTATAATTTCTCGTAATTAATAGAAAATAGTTCATTAAAATATTGTAATCACAATAATTTTTATGTTGATTAGCAAAATTTTCCATTACAAAGCGTGAAACACAAGCTCACCTCAGATTTGAAGATGTCCGGACGAAACGAGTTTGATCATAACTCAGTTTGAATAAAAACTGTGCATAACAAGTCATAGACTCAAGCGATCTAACCGAAAATAAAGAGCTGAGTTCACGCCACGAAATTTAAAATTCATTTCGCAGACCTACTCAGAATTTTGTAAACATGTTTTAATATTTTACTAGTGCTACAGTCAGAGATCAAAATTAGTATCATCCCGAAATTAAACTAATTGTTCTTGTGTTACGTTACGTGACAACACAGCGATTCTTCTACACATGCGCTTTGGAAGCGGTAGTTAGTTATAATTAGATTTAAGTTATGTGACGTCAATAAGTGATACCTTGTATCCAATTTTGAAAACTAATCTATTCTATTCTATTCTATACCATTCAGAGTAAAGACTGTCGTGGTGGTGTGCATTCGCGCGTAAGTGATTCGTATTAGTAAACTTACGAGAACTTGGTATTCGGTATATATATTAACATTCTTCGTTGTCAGCACGTATGATTTGCATCATGGTTACCAACTTATAAGTATGAAAAATTTTAATGAGCTAACCCCAATTTTGCTTACCCAATTGACAGCTTGTTATGGTTTGGTTAAACGTACAGAAATATAGTCACGTCCCTTGCGGGTAGACAGAGCCAACAGTTTTAAAAGACTGAAAGGCCACTTTCAGCTGTATAACTTCATGATGGAATTAAAATTCAAATAGTGATACGTTTCTAGCCCATCGCCTTCAAGAGGAATCCCAAGTTTATAAACCTATCACTTAGTCGCCTTTTACGTCATGGACGACTTTTACGACGGTTTGGTTAACGTCGTAAGTAATATGGTTTAATCCACATAATTCCATTACGAATCTAGCATAATTAGATCAAGCACTATCTGCGCAACTTGCGTTACAGACATAAATCGCTAACGCTTATGATCCAAACCACACAAAAGTCGTCGACCGTAGTACCACATCTACAATGCACTACATTCCTCGTCCATTCGGCCGGCGCGCGCGCACATATCCAATAATATCTATTATTAACATAAATAAGGCAAAAATGCGGCCATTACGCATTTGTTGAACATTTAGCGACCTTATTTTTTGTGTAATGTGATGATGTGATTTTTTTTAAAACAGTTTCAAAAGTTGTTTAATATTTTTTTACAAAATATGTTAAGATACCTAAGACAAGTACTAGGGTTGCAGATTAGAAAGGAGATATAGTTTATAGAAGGACATTAAAATAGGACACTGTGAAAGTGAATTTATGAGTGTTAGTGTTATTGGGATTACGGAATAATCTAGGATTTATAGCCCTTTGGTAAGTGATAATTTAAATATACGTATCGGAATATTTTAGATTTTAATTCACTATGAATAAAAGACAGATCGTAATTTACAAATATATCTTTTTAATATTTTACATTAAATATTTAATACATTTAAGTCTAAGTTTGAGGTAATTATGTTATTCACTTTAATTCATATCCAGTCTTGAAAGACTGATAGGCCATGTTCAGCTGATGGACTCAAGAATATGTTAATAGTTGATATATGTTATTTATAATTAACTTTACTATATTGCAAAGGA
The DNA here is from genome assembly GCF_032362555.1 of Amyelois transitella. Classification (NCBI taxonomy): domain Eukaryota; kingdom Metazoa; phylum Arthropoda; class Insecta; order Lepidoptera; family Pyralidae; genus Amyelois; species Amyelois transitella. The sequence continues at coordinate 1,619,367 of NC_083519.1, read as the reverse complement.
CAAACTGCAATATAAGATAAGAAATATATCAAACCAAACAACATGATCTGTTTAAAATTCTGATAAACTTAATTATAATAATCAAGTAAGTACGTTTTATTTCTATGGATTTTATTACCGACTAAAATGATTCAAACTCAGGCTAGACAATGCTCATTTCAATTTTCTTCTTTTTAACCCCCAACGTAAAGTGAAGGGTTTATAAGTTTGACTGTGTTTTCATAGCTCACTAACGGATGAAGCGATTTTAATTATTAGTTTTACTGAAAAAAAAAAACTGCGTAATTATATGTTAATTCAATTGAAAATGAATTTAGATACCTACTTTCGCAAAGTGTCTTATGCACATCACGTTATTTACTTAGCCAGTTTGAAAGCCAATTAAAAAAAAAACTATTTTGCATAAATTAAAGACAACTTTTGTTACCATTCAGTGATTGAAAATGAAAGAGTTATGAATGTGAATGAAGCGAAACAAGTATGCAGGGATCGAGTGAAGTGGAAATAGGTACTTATGTAGTCTCTGCCTAACCTTCTGGGAACCTACCACATTGGTCCTGTATAACGTTTGCCAAAATAATCCATTTATATTACTTTAACTTATTTACCCGTAGAATAAGAGGAAGGAATTGTATTTTTGTTTGTAACATACAGATATATAATCACGTCATCACTTTCGGGGTGCAGACAGAGTTAAGAACGGTCTCGAAATGACTGGGGACTGATATAAACTTTAAAAAAAAATTGAACTAGGCCTTTAAGCCGTATCGAGCGTGTTTGCTCTGTCTACCTTGCAATGGACACAGACGTGACTATATGTAGTATGTATGTATGTAAGAATTCACTTTTTATTGAATTCAGTAAAAAACTTTGAACCCAACTGGTTAAAATATTCAATTTTAGTTTGTTTATGCGACGAACATATTTATTCAATGCTAGTTTCATGTTAGATTAGATAAGAATAACGTATGTCTAATATTGTTTCGTAAAAATATGTGTGTCCTTCTTTAAATGGTACAAAGCCAAGGTGATGTCATCTTACCCAAATTGCCATCAGTAAAAATAACTACACCATTGAATTCATTTTATTATCTATACCTTGCATACCTACATACATATATATGGTCACGTCTATATCCCTTGCGGGGCAGACAAAGCCAATAGTCTTGAAAAGACTGAATGGCCGCGTTCAGCTATTTGTCTTAATGATAGAATTGAGGTTCAAATAGTGACAGGTTGCTAACCCATCGCCTAAAAAAGAATCCCAAGTTTGTAAGCCTATCCCTTTCACGACATCCTTTGGAAAGAGATGGAGTGGTCCTATTCTATTTTGTATTGGTGCCGGGAACCACACGGCATAATCTATACCTTACCTACCACAAAATTCTGTTATTAGATGTAATTATACAAATAAGTACGAATATACATGTATTGACGGCCTCTATGGCGCAGCAGTTATACGCTTGTCAGTGGCATCGGAGGTGCCGGGTTAGAATCCCGGTCAGAGCATGATGAGAAACAAACTTTCTTGTTTGGTCTGTTTGTCTTGGATGTTTATCTATTTTAGTATTTATTACAAAATAAAGTACCGTTGAGTTAGTATCTCGTAACACAAGTTTCGAACTTACTTCGAGGCTAACTCAATCTTTGTAATTTGTCCCGTATATATTTATTTATTTATATTATAGGTTTATTTTATTTATATTATATTCATAGGTCTCTGGACCCATCTTTCCAGATAGAGATGAGATGGTGAATGTCTTAACAAAACAGTAGAACAACAAGAAGAAGTGAGAAACTCTAATCGGTATTAGAGACTTATTGCAATGACGCCAAATGACTTCCCAGCAAAAAGTAATAGACACTTAAATTGTAATTAGACGCACAGGTGTGTGTGAAGGAAAATAGAAATTACATTGCGTGTGCGCTGGTAACGCTGAACGCTGTGTTAGATTTGTATTTAGTACTTGCAAACGCGCTAAATCCATAATTACATTTTGCTACTCAAAAAACTACACTTTGCTACTCATCAAAGTGTAGTTTTTTTTTTCGTAAACCCAGCGGTTTGGGCTGTGTGTTAGTTAGGGCTGTCAGACAGTCACTTTCTTCTTTTATATATTTAGATAAAAGACAACCTGTCACTATTTGTATCTTAATTCTATCGTTAAGCCAAAAATATAAGCGTGGCCTGTCAGTCTTTTCAAGATGTGATTATATGTATGTATTGAACATGATAAACGTCTTAAACTCAAGAAGATCTGGAAAAGTTCGTTTAACAACATAAACTAATCGATGATCGAACCCGTGACCTGCGGTTAAGAGTCAACAAAACAACCACTATGCAAACAGGCCGACTAAATGAATAAAGCTTCTTCACACTCATACGTTTTATCACTTTCCGGAACAAGAAAGGAAAGGTGTGAAAATCGTCAATTTTAATGGTCAGAAATATGCAGGTTCAAGTTAAGAAGCTACGTATTGTACACTATAAAATTTGGAATTTGTCATAGAATCTGATTTAGGGATGTAAAGTTTGTACATACATATAATCATGTCTATATCCCTTGTGGGGTAGACAGAGCCGACAGTCTTAAAAAGACTGTTCTTTATACCTATCTATCAGAGGCTTAATGATAGGACTAAGATTCAAACAGCGTAAAAGATATTATCGACATTATACAAGTAAACAATAGCGTATAATTTGGCAGTTGGAAAACGAGGTGTAAATTAACAGATATTAACAGATAGAGCGATATCCGTTGGAAATCACGAAGGGACCGGATCAGTGTGCCGTGTGGTAATGGCGTCATACCTGGATAGACGAGGTTCAACTTTCAGTCCTGACCATGAGCGCATTAACACTTTTTTTATGGGGGGTTAAATCCGGAATTTCAACGGAAGGCACCAAACTATTTTATTGGTTGTGGATTTTGATCTACTTTGTGACAATACTATAGATTTAGAACAGAATAGATTTAATTTCAAAATTAAATACAAGCTATCATTTATTGACGTCACATAACTTTAATCTAATTATAACTACCACCGCTTCCAAAGCGCATGTATAGAGGAAGCGGCGGAACAAACTACACTGCAGATTTGATTTGGAACGAAACTTTTGGCGGGCTCCCTTGAAGTAAGAATCATATTAAAAATTATCGTAAAAATCACCATTAGCTGTCTAAGACCAAGGACTACCGATATAATTAGGTTCCGTGTGCATAAATGACAAAATAATATTTATCCAGTACTAGCTGTGCCCGTGACTTCGTCCGCGTGGAATAGTTATTTTGGGCATCATTGAAGCCCTCAAGAATGAATAATTTTCTTTTTCACATATTCCATTATTTATTTGCTCCTTGTAGTTGCAGCGTGATGTTATCTAGCACAAAGCCTTCCTCGATAAATGGTTTATTCAACGCAAAAATATTTTTTTAATTCGAACCAGTAGTTTCTGAGATTAGCGCGTTTAAACAAACAAACAAACTCTTCAGCTTTATAATATTAGTATAAATGTAACGCTTATTGTTGGATACGAATATAAAAAAAATGCAAGCTAACTTCGGTAAGTAATCTCTAAATTGTGTGGTTCTGTTATCAAAATCGTAACCTAGGTATGCTAACACATATGCAATTAGTCCTTATACTTATGATAAGTTTCACGATAGGCTTACAAACGATAGGCTTCTTTTTTAGGCGATGGGCTAGCAACCTGTCACTATTTGAATCTCAATTCTATCATTAAGCCAAATAGCTGAACGTGGCCATTAGGTCTTTTCAAGACTGTTGGCTCTGTCTACCCCGCAAGGGATATAGACGTGACCATATGTATGTATGTATGTATGATAAGATTCACGCTTACCAGACGTCTTAAACTCGCAATTAAATAATTAAACAAACAGTACGAATTAGTGATTAATTGTGTCGTCCATTCACAAATTCCACATCTCACACACTTTTTATTTCACGGTTCACGCTTCGGTTTTACGTGAGTAATTATTCACTGTTAGGTACTGCATAATGTGGCATTATGTAGTAGCTAAATAGCTGTGCCCGCGACTTCGTGCGCGTGAAATAGTTATTTTGGGCATCATTGAAGCCCTCAAGGAGGATTTTCCCCGTTTTTTTTTTCACATTTTCCATTATTTCTTTGCTCCTTGTAGTTGCAGCGTGATATTATATAGCCTAAAGCCTTCCTCGATAAATGGTCTATTCAACACAAAAAGAATTTCTCAAAATTGAACCACCAAACAAACAAACTCTTCAGCTTTATAATATTAGTATAGATAATCGACGATCCATGATCAAAGGCATACCCCGGGCTCCTCTGCAGAGAGGTGAGAATGCAATCGTGACTAAATCCAGGAGGTAGAAGACTACATAATTCGGCATAGTATTATGATCTGAAAAATGTTAGCATATGGTTTCCAGCACTTTAGAGTAGAACCATTCCATATGTCCTATGGATGTCGTAAAAGACGACTAAGGGGTAGGCTTATAAACTTGGGATTTCTCTTAGGCGATGGGCCAGCTACCTAATATCATATTTAAATCTCAATTCCATCAAATAGCCATACAGCTGAAGGTAGACTTTAGATAACTGTCTATCCCGCGAGGGATATGGATATAGACCTGTCTATATATATGTAAATCTATTAATAAACTATCCTTGCTATTCACATTAAAATATTATTATATGTATCAAAATATAAATACATACATAAAATAGAACGTTTCAAGTGTCTGTCTGACCGCGAACAAGGTCTTAATCACAAAATTTCCACTTACTAATCAATTAGTTAAAATGAATATGAAATAAGCCAAGAGGCGTCTCTTAAAAATGATGTAAACAACTTAAAATGCAACGGTTATTTATAGATTCCGTCCATTTTGTTCAAAGATTTCTAATCTATATATAATACATATAATAAAACAGTAAAAAATAGTTTATTGAATTCTTTCTTAAAAATATTTATTGGGATTGATCCTCATGCTATTCCTGCGGGAATTTTGGGAAAGCCTCATTTTGAGCACCCGTAGAGCGTAGTAATAACATAGTAACCTACAAGATAAAAAGTCAGTGTTCTCTTATAATTAGACTAGCTGTTATTGCTGAAATAACCTATGCCTATTTTTCCAAAAATTCCCGCAAGAGTCGTTTTAGGCGGGTGAAGCCGCAAGCGTGTTTTAGTCACTTCTCTACATAGTGTAAAGTAAAGTATCCCTATTTTTTCTGTCCGTATGTATGCGTTAATCTCGGAAAACTACGAATGGATTTTTGTTCCTGTTTGAAATGTTGGAAACATAGTTTTCTGAGAACGGTTTATATATACATAGGTATAATAAATACGATGCCGTAGCCGCTAGTGTTGATATAAAAGAAGTTTAATTTATACAAAAAGGTATTCGTGTTAAACAAATAAATTTATGCATAATGCATTTTAATTCTGTCATCAGATCGTAGGACGATTGTTTCATCTTATAGTTAATCCGAAGGGCGCACATAATTTACCGGCATAATTTATTTATTAAGTAACTTTTTCCATAGTCTTCGCTCGCATATTGTAGATGCGTTTGTCGAATAGATTTCTTGGACCCTAGATATAATAGAAGATAATGCTTTAATTTTTTTTTAATTTTATATTTGAAAATAGCTTCAATATATTCTGCCCCCGTAGTAAATGTCAACCAATGTCGTGCAACGATAAGATATAGCAATTATAAAGTGATATTGAAATGTCCCATAGTAATGAATTATAGTTTTAAATTTGAACGAGCTGGCTTCTTAAGCTTGAGGTCTTAAGTATGGTATGTTGAGTGGAATGGTGGTATTCTCTGCCTACCTCCCGGGAAAGTGGCGTTGACGCCGTTTTCATCGCGCGAAAAACTAACGCTGTCCCGTTTCACGTCATAATAAAAAGCGAAACAGCGATAGTTTTCCGCGCGATAAAAACGGCGTCGCGCATGCCATGAAACAGGGGCACGTGTTACAACTTAGAGTATCAGATGATAAGCTCATATGATAATGAACTCAAATATTATTAAGTTTACAATTAAATTAAACATTATACGGAGAAGCTACTGTTCTATGGAAGACAGTAGATGTGAAAGTATCTTGTGAAAGTACGCATTGTCCAATTTAAGAGGTTGTGTTAGAAATATTATTAAGTACCTATTGTGAGTAGCATTAGAAAGTCGGCTACTAGATCGCCATAGAGACTTTTTCAAGGACAAACATTAGATGACACATAAAACTTTATCATATGGTAGAAGTTATTTGTTTCTTGTAGAAAATATCATTAGCCAATTTCAGAAAAGTAGCAAATGTGTGCAAGAAAAAGGTCTACGTTAACGTTATGCCAAACGATGATTATTTATGCCAAAGTCGCATTATGTAGTTTAATCAAAGTAGGCCATTAAATTTTATGGCAAATGGATGTGTTACCGTGATCCAAAATGAATTGAATATCTCTGAAACAACGCTGAGGTCAGACGAAAGTCGCTTCGTGTGACAACCTGACTGACCCACTCTAGGGTCACGTTCATAGAGTGGACCCTGGGTTCTTCTTTAGAGAGAGAATGCAATTGGGGGGATTAGAAATAATAGTGACAGATTGTGTTGAACAATTATTATCCATCAATCTTTTTGTAGACACTGATTTATTTGTTGAATATTCACTAAATTAAGAGCTTATTGTATGCTGATTTATTTCAATTATATCAATTTTAATACACGCATAAATACATCACAAATTGCCAAATTTAGAACTCATTAATATTACATTTTGTGAATAAGAAGCAATTTTGTACAAGGTCAAATAATTTTACTTAGAAGAAAATGCTACAGTGCAGTGTGTTACCGCTTCTTCTGCAGTGACGCTTGGAAGAAGTAGTAAACTTAGTTATTTGCAATTTTTGGTGATATCAACCAATGTTGTGAAACGAAAAGACATAACAATTATAAAGCGATATTGAAATGTCCCATAGTAATGAATAAAAGTTTTGAATTTGAACGAGCTGGCTTCTTGAGCTTGAGGTCTTAAGTATGGCATGTTGTATGGAATGGTGGTATTCTCTGCCTACCTCTCCGGGAAAGTGGCGTTGTGCACTCATGAAGGTACTATTAAAAACTGCTTATGAAGAAACATATGAAAAATAATTGTAATATTAAATGTTCCGATTATTTTCATTTTACGGAAATTAGAACCTATTAGAAGTGCCGTGTGGTTCCTGGTACAAATATAAAAAATAATAGGATCACTGCATCTCTTCCCGTGGATGTCGTTAAAGGCGACTAAGGGATAGGCCTATAAACTTGGGATTGTTCATTTAGGCGATGGGCTAGCAACCTGTCACTATTTGAACTTTAATTCTATCATTAAGACAAACAGCTGAACGTGGCCTTTCAGTTTTTCAATACTGTTGGCTCTGTCTACCCCGCAAGGGATATACACGTGACTATATGTATGTATAAGATTTATTTAATATGGTATTTAAACAATACCTATAGTTTCATCACGTTAAGTACTAATTATACATACTACGGTATATGAAAATTTAGTCTTGCAGGCAAAAATCGTGCTCGTAAATACAAAATCACAAACATAAACGTATTTTTTTTATTTTAATATCTAGGTTAATTACATTCGCCTTATTAACTCTCCATGCTTTCGAAATAACAATTTATCTTGAATTAGATTTTATCGTTATTAATAGCTTTGAATCTAATGATGAAACATATTTATCAAATGAAGTAAAATGTCCTTAATATTTGTGTCTTTACGTTTAAGAGGAGGTTAAAGGGATAGGCGGACAGAACATATTTCTATAATCTCTATATACTTTTTTGTTTCGTCCACATTCATCAATCTTTTCACGCAAGCTCTTCGTTTTATGGTACTCTTGACCTGTCACCAAAACGTTCCTGATTTCAAAGAACTTTCGGTTGTAATAGTAATAATTGAAAGCTTATTACAAGAAAGATTTATTCTCTGCATACTCCTTCAGAAAAGTAGTGTGATCATATGTATAATCAATGTTTGTTTATACCAAATCTCGTGGCATTCTACCACTTACCGACTGCGCTGGCGCAACGATACTGTAAGATATAAATTCATTTGGTTATAGCCCACACCTCCTGTTGTATTCTAATTTGCTTTATCCATTCTTTGTAATTGAGATAAAGCCATAATAAAACAACAATTGAAGTAATTATTTTATTGGATTCCACATTTTTCAGGAGATATGCTTATCAAAGATCTTCGGCATTACACAATTTTGTAACAACGAGCAAATTATGTAGTTGTACATACATACATGTAGTCAGGTCTATATCCCTTGCGGGGTAGACAGAGCTAACAGTCTTAAATAGACTGATAGGCCACGTTCAACTGATTGGCTTTATGTAGATACATACATACATATGGTCACGTCTATATCCCTTGCGGGGTAGACAGAGCCAACAGTCTGGAAAAGACTAAATGGCCACGTTCAGCTATTTGGCTTAATGGTACAATTGAGATTCGAATAGTGACAGGTTGCTAGCCTATCGCCTAAAAAGAATCCCAAGTTTGTGAGCCTATCCCTTAGTCGCCTTTTACGACATCCATGGGGAAGAAATGGAGTGGTTCTATTCTTTTTTGTATTGGTGCCGGGAACCACAGGGCACTAAAAATATTTGATGACTTGGTTTTCAGTGTTCTAGATCGTCATAGGTTCCCAGCGAACCAGAAACCTGGAAGTGCCAGGAAGTTTTTATATTTTGTGTCCAATTACTATATGAATAGATCTATTTCCAAAATAGAATACAAGGTATCGCTTATTTATTGACGTCTACATCATCACGTTAACTACCGCTTCCAAAGCGCAGATATGGGGATATGATTACCGAATGAGAAAAACTATAAACTGTATGATTACATTGTTTTTTTTTTTCGAGATTACAAACAAACTATTCTACCGAGACTTTATCGACACTGTTGGCACATTTTTCTGCTACACAATTGACAACGATGTAGGATTATCCGATTTGTGACGATAATTTGTGGTATAGTCACAAACTTATGTTCACGTGTTTGAAACTAATTTTTTTAGATTGCGTGACAATATGGCTACCGTATAAATCACGGCTTCTTTACACGATCGACCACACGCATGTAAATACCACTTTCTTTTGTAAATACGTTTGTTTCACTTTACATACACGACTATGCAGTTAGTATTCTGTAGTAAAAGCAAATAGCACTTGAATTTTATTGCTCTTTGCACGATTATCGATATGCTCTCACACATCGTTCTTAAGTCTTGTCTACTGGTATCACCTAGCTAAGTAGGTATATAATCGGAATATTGATATTCTATCCTACAATTGTACTTCCTCAGTTTCTATGCTAACCTGGTAGCTTGAATTTTATTACTCTCTGCACGATTATCGACACACATCGCTCTTAAGTTTTGGCTACTGAAAGGTTAGTGCAAGGTTTACTCGATCAAACGCGTCGAGCAACTAATCACGAATTTGTATGAAATTGCATTAGTGCTATCGCGTTACCACTAGGTGGCGCTCATCAAATCACATACCAATTCGCGTTTACTTGCTCGTCGCGTTTGATCGAGTAAAACTCGCGCTAACCCCACTGGTATCAAGTAGCTATATAATGGGAATATTAATATTCTATCCTACAGCAGTACTTCCTCAGTTTCTATGCTAACCTGGTAGCGGAGAATAAAAGCGCCAACTGCTTCTCTTCCCCCGCAGATTGTAAAAGTCAATCAAGGGATAGGTTCAATCTCAATTGAATATAAATACAATAGCTATCCATCTGATATTCCACAGTTTTCCAGACTCCGTCTGCTCCGTTGGGGATGGCGTCGTGAAATATGTATGTATTGTACTTCTGCTTTTTCCAGACAAGATGCTGAGCTTCCAAGAGATCGCCTTCCAGGCGGAGATGGATCGCCACAACGACCCCGAGTCGGAGCAGGACGCCTTGACCCTCTGCGATGAGGACCCAGCCACCAGGAAGAGGAACATAGAGGAACTGAGGAGAATTATATTTGGTAATTTAATTTTTGTGTATTTTCACATACATACATATGGTTTGGTCACGTCTATATCTCTTGCGGGGTAGACAGAGCCAACGGTCTTGAAAAGACCGAATGGCCACGTTCTGCTATTTGGCTTAAAGATAGAATTGAGATTCGAATAGTGACAGGTTGCTGGCCCATCGCCTAAAAAAGAATCCCAAGTTTGTAAGCCTATCCCTTACGACATCCGTGGGATAGAGATGGAGTGGTCCTATTCTTTTTTGTATTGGTGCCGGGAACCACACGGCAATGTATTTTTTTATTTTTTATTTAACGCATCTTTTCGTCCTCCTGGCGAAAAGTTATATCCTATTGGATTAGGTAAGTCAGGCTTTTTTACACGAATCATCTATTTAATTTTTATCTATTTAGCGGTAGTGCGCTTGTCTGTGACACGGGAGGTCCCGTGTTCGAATCACAGCCAGGGCATGATGTGAAACGAACTTGCATTATCATTAACATTGCTTGCATTATCGTATGAAATATTTGTGTACCGAGCTATTTTTCATTAGGTCGTCACTTTACACATCTACATAAATGTATTTGCACTGCACTGTAGTAATGTTTAGATAGTGTATGAGGTAAGTTCAACATTATTGTGAAATTAGTACCAAGAAAAACTTAAACAGATTCGGGTATTGTCTTAAAGAAAATATGCACGAATAGAATGTAACTAAGCTTTTTAGCCGAGGGTTTTGAGATGTTTTCAAGCACTTAAAGATTAAATTAAGAGAAATACATCAAAATAACATACATACATACATAAAATCACGCCTCTTTCCCGGAGGGGTAGGCAGAGACTACCTCTTTCCACTTGCCACGATCTCTGCATACTTCTTTCGCTTCGTCCACATTCATAACTCTCTTCATACAAGCTCGGCGGTTTCGGGTACTTTTGACCTGACCCTTTACCAGGACGTCCTTAATTTGATCAAGATACGTTCGTCTAGGTCTTCCCACTCCGACCTTTCCCTCCACACTCTCCTTGTATATCTGCTTTGTCAACCTGCTTTCATTCATCCTCTCCACATGACCGAACCATCTTAACATACCCTTTTCTATTCCTGTAACTACATCTTCTTTCACATCACAACATTCCCTTATCACGCTGTTCCTTATCCTGTCACTCAATTTCACACCCATCATACTCCTTAACGCTCTCATTTCCACTGCATTTATTCTGCTTTCATGCTTCTTTTGCCATACCCAACTTTCACTCCCATACATTAATGTCGGGACCAACACGCCCCTGTGCACAGCCAGTCGAGCCTTTTTGGATAGTTTCTGACTGCTCATAAAGGCATGCAAAGCTCCATTCACCATGTTCCCCGCGTTCACTCTCCTTTCAATATCACTATCATACTTGCCATCTGATGTAAACTTTGATCCTAGATATACAAACTCTTTCACTTGCTCCACTTTTTCTCCTCCAATCAAAATATTACATGCTGTCATTTCTTTCTCCATTTCAAAAACCAGTGTTTTAGTTTTACTTACGTTCACTTTCATTCCTTTCTCTTTTAAAGCTTCATGCATACAGTTTACCATCTCCTGTAACTCCTCCGCTGATGACGCCAGTATAACCTGATCGTCGGCATAGAGCAGACATTTGACGAGTAACTCATTCATCCTTAATCCACTTTTAGACTCTTTCAAATCTGTCAAACAGCTATCCATAAATAGGTTGAACAGCCACGGTGACGCAACACATCCTTGCCTAACGCCTTTCTCAATCTTAAACCACTCAGTGTGTGCTCCGTTTATCCTGACACAAGCACTCGAATCCTCATATAAGGATTTCAGTGCTCGTATTAAGAGACTGCTCACCCCATGCATAGAAAGTGCTGACCACAATTCATTCCTCTCAACTCTGTCATAGGCCTTTTCCAGATCTACGAATGTGCAATAGACTTTTTGACTCTTGGCCAAAAACTTTTCGGCTATGCACCGCAAGGAAAAGACCTGATCAGTACATCCCATTCCCTTTCGAAATCCCGCTTGAGCATCCCATATTTTGTCATCAGTTTCATTCCTGACTCTATTAATCAATACCTTAGCATACAATTTGCCGACGACGCTAAGCAGGCTTATACCACGATAATTTTTGCAGTCCAGCTGTGACCCTTTTCCTTTGTAAAGTGGCACGATAACAGCCTTACACCAATCTTTTGGTACTCGGCCGCTTCTCCAACACAAATTGAAAAGGCAGTACAACTGACTAGCTACTACGCCTTTTCCTGCTTTAAGCATCTCGACCGACACTCTATCACACCCAGCAGCCTTTCCCGCTTTCATACTCTTAAGTGCTTCCACAATTTCGAACATTTCAATTTCGCCTTCCATCTCATTCTCTTTTTCTTCGCTATAGCAGAAATCTTTCTTATTTCCTTCCTTTTTTTCAAATAAACTTTCAAAATAGTCCTTCCATATCTTTAGTACACATTCTTCTCCTTTCACAACGCTACCATCCTGGCATCTGATCCTAGTCAGCTCTCTGGTTATAGTATTTCCTCGGGCTGACCTTACGGATTTCCAGAATACTTTCAGATTTGACTGAAAGTCTTCTGATAGCCTTTTATCAAAATCCTCTTTATACTCTTCTTTCTTTCTAATCACAGCTTTCTTAACCAAATCTTTCATTTTCTTATATTCCTTGCGTGCTTCATTCACATCTTCATCTATAACCTCTTGCATTCTTAAGTTAGCTTTTGCTGCTAACAAATCCAGCCATGCTTTCTTCTTTAATCGCACAAGTTCTTGCACATCTTTACTCATCCACGCATTTTTGTGATTTTTTCCTTTCCTTCTTCTACTTACACCACACACTTCAACAGCTACTTTCACAATTCTTTCTTTAAATTCCTTCCATCCATCTTCAATATCGCTCATTTCCTCTAAATCTTCAAATTCATCCTTCAGTCTATTAATATACTTCTTACCTACATCCATATCTTGCAAATTAATTAAGAATAATATGATTCAAAAGATATACATACATACATAAAATCACGCCTCTTTCTCGAAAGGGTTGGCAGAGACTACCTCTTTCCACTTGCCACGATCTCTGCATACTTCCTTCGCTTCATCCACATCCATAACTCTCTTCATGCAAGCTCGGCGGTTGTTCAAAAGATATAATAACTAAAATTAAGGTTTTTCTATTTGCAGCTGATAAATATTCTTTTATTTCTTCTAGAAGCATCTTTTTTCTTAGCAATGAATGTCTCAAGCAGAGCATTGTCGCCAGTCTAATTGGGAATTCCAAATTTAAATTTTCTTTATGCAAATTTGTCTAGAACAAATAGGTACTAACTTAGTCATATTGATATACATAGAATGAGTAGATACCAAAATTATTTATCGATTTGTCTTGATTGCGTGATGTTGTCACGCCGGCTAGGACATTGGATTGTAAACAAATTTTGTGTGAACAAACTGACAAGCACTTCAGTCTTTGTGTATTTACTATTTACCTGTGAGAACATTGTAGATGTTTTGCATTTCAATTACAAGAAAGGACGCTGACTTACTGATTGACTGATACATTAACGCACAGATTTAAGATTAGAAATTTGATATTTAGGTTCCTCATTGCAGTCTTTGGGTGCACTGAGAATGGATTTTGCAAAATTGCCGCTTGAACTAAAGTTAACGTGCTTTTTTTACGCAGTCGAATTCCCGGGCCTACTAGTTGTTACTTGGTGCTTTGCTCTTTTGTATTTACAGGACTATCTCAAGTCTTTACCTCTTTGGTCTATGTTTGTGCAAAATTTCATTTATTTAAATCGCTCCGGTGGTTTTTAGTTCTATCGTATATTTACGTATACAAACACTTTCTTTTTATAATAATTAGAATGTACAGTCGACAGCATATTAACCTACCCAAATTGCAACACCGCGTCATAAACTCCCATGCATAGTATCTTAATATGGGGTTGACTGTACCTAATTCTAAAACGAAAATGTATTTAGCGACTAAAATTTCACAATCTCATGCTAAAACGTTTGTTGATTTGGTTTATGATAGGTAGGCATTAGAAAGTTCGACTTGTGGCTTGCGGGTCAATTTTGTTATTTAAGAACACACTCGCCATGATGTGGGTCAAAAATGTTCTCATCAAAACTGTAAATTTTACTTCCTTATTATATTAGAGTGTCATTGAACTTTTAGTCAAATCGGACGAAGTCGCGGGCAACAGCTAGTTGCATATAAAAAAGATAAGCACACTGAGACATTCACATACTCGCATCAAAATAACGCAACGTTTTTGCAAATTTGAAGTAATTTTCTGAAAATTACACACTGGGCCTTCGGCTTACCGTCGCCTGCGCAGCCAGACACGCGAATCCGGTGTTGCAAATTTTTCGCCATGAAATTGTCATTATTTTGGGCCCTGAACTACCTGCATTGTTACTTTGAAAGGAGGATGGCTATCTCCTGACGAGAATCAATCTCGATCCCAACTAGCTCATATTTAAAATGCGAAAGTGTAAGTTTATTTGTTTGTTTGTTACCCCTTCATGGGATATCTACAGAATTAATATTCTTGAAATATCACGTATATATAATTATGCCAAGACGAACGTTTCTTAATCAAATTAAGGACGTCCTAGCAAAGGGTCAGATCAAGAGTACGAGCTTGCATGAAGAGAGTTATGAATGTGGATGAAGCGAAAGAAGTATGCAGAGATACCCAACCGGGACTTAAAGCCAGGAGGAAGATACGACTTTCAAGAACGTATTAAATACATCAGTTTAAGGTTCTTTTCATAGTTTTGCATTCGACATCCAACCTTCAAAAAAATAATTTATTTACTACTAGCTAGTAATTATGTTGAGGTACATTCGAGGGCAGATAAACATGACACTAAGGCGTTGATTTATATGGATACCGGTTGGGTAATCATGGAAATCAGAATTATTTTTAATTTAAATTAAATTAAATTTATTTTTTTTATTTCAGGTTACATTATTTATCATTGCGAATCAATATCAGCTTATTTTTTAATTAATTTATTTATTTTAGGTTACATTCTTATTTATTGCGAATAAATATCAGCTTATGAACTGATCTGCTCCAAATTGTACAGTCTACGTTAAAATTGCATAGATGAGCCCATCATCTCAAAGTAATTTTAATTATTTTGCGATTGATAAAAGTGTCTAAATGACCAGGGTCAATTTATCTATTTACCAAATTTTCATCAAAATCGGTTCAGTGGTTTAGGCGTGAGAGCGTTACAGATAGATAGAGTTATATTAGGAGGGAATAAAGCTTACTCGTTCTCTCCTCCTGTTACCCTTCACGGCTACACCGCTGAACCGATTTTCAGTACGATTAAAGCTGCGTGCAGAAGCAACTAACATATAATTAAGATAACTGCCGATTCTTAAGCACTAATGTACAAGAAGCGGCAGAACAAACTACACTGCAGCGTTTTTTTTTTTCATAACAGAGGGCAACCGACAAAACCAGTTGGAAACAAATAGTTCTCATTGCATGTAACATGTAGGTTACGGCCCAGAATGTGATTGCAACATCATCGTTACAAATCATTGCCACTGTCAAGGAACTGTGTATCAAATGTGTACCTATAATATGTTATTGCATATATACTGCAGTGTAGTTTGTTCCGCCGCTTCTTCCACGCATGCGCTTTGGAAACGGTAGTACTTATAATTAGATTTAAGTGATGTGACGTCAATAAGTTATACCTTGTATCCAATTTTGAAAATAAATCTATTCTATTCTATTGCTTTTATATATTTTTATTGTGCATCTACATAATTTGTACAGCATATAAAGTTACCCTCCATAGAACTCTATGATGCGTTTATAAAGTCGAATTCGCGTTGAATTTGGGTAGGTTGACGTGGTGTTGGATGTACTTACGTAGGTAAATATGATAGAATTCCGTCCGCGTTAAACGGAAATTTTCCGTTCTTGTGGAACTTTAAAAAATCCCCTCTTAATGTTTTTGAAAAAGGACATGTGCTTCCCGGAAGTTAGAATAGGACACTACATTGCTGAGCTGCCGCGCAATTTAAGAACGCAGTAAAGAACACGAGAACAGTTTCGAGAAAAACGCGGTCAAAGTTTTAAACTTATTTTAGGCTACCTAAAACATGTTATGCAAATTTTTTTAAAAATAACTATACTGACTTAAAGAGCATAACTCGAAGATTATCTTGATAGTGGCGTTTGGTGTTTAAATTATTATATAGTGCATAAAATTTAATTAAAACTGTTTATGTTATGGCTTAATTAATTTTTTCATAAGACATTATTTTCATGAATGCAGTAAAATTGATCCTTACGGCATTTATGCTAAAATTCCTTTATTTACAGCACATAGGTTACGTGAATTAATGTTATTTTACATTTTGCAACACAATATATGCGCCGTAACTTTATAATATACTGCATTTATGATAGATAACATGAAAGGAAATGACTTATCACAGATTATATAGCGCAGTAATATTGCATTTACACTGCATTTTTCTTAAGTCAGTAACGCTTTCATTTTGAACTATACCAAAATAAAAAATAAAATGAACTTTACAAATTACTTTTGAAATCCTTTTATTTTATAAATCACAGATTTTAAAACGTACAATCAGTTCAAAATCTTATAAAATAAATTAAAGATCTTCTTGGTCATCAAAAAGATATCTCCGTTTGCGTAACATAATAAAATTATAACTAATAATTAAGTATAAAATGGCACCCATTTTGAGATTCGTAAGGTAACAATCAGTTCAAATACTTATAAAATAAATTAAAAACCTTCCTGGAACATGTCCATTTGCTTAATAAATAAAATTAATAATTCGATAAGTACGAAATAATAACCTCTGAGGTTCAAAAGTTTGAATAATAATGTAAATGTTTCATTATAAGTTTTATTTAACAATTACTAATCATATTGAAAAAAATAAATCTATATTTAATTTAATCTATTAAATCTCATATAAGTAATTTTTTTTTATGTACTTGAGAGAGATGATTTAACATTTTGAGCATTTTGTTTTCGATGCATTATTTCAAATTCAATTCAAATTCAAAATTTTTATTCATTACTATAGGATACTATATATCGCTTAATAATTGTCAAAACGTATGGTTTAACAACATTGGTTGACGTCAAATAAATTACTTAAAAACTAAGTTTACTGCCGCTTCCAAGGCGTCAGTGCAGAAGAAGCGGTAACAAACTGCACTGCAGCATTTTCTTCAACAACGTCAACTTCACAATATTAATTAAACTTAGAAAAGAATGTGGACGAGAGAATACATTGTTCAGATTTATATATTTATGAGATTTAATATTGAAAAAAGAAAAAAAATATATATATATATATATTATGGATTGCCAATTTTAAAAAGATTTATGTACAGAGTGTACTGAATTTTCATTTAAGTTCAAATCAAACTACAATTAATTACGAGGTTCCTGTGCCAAGCTCAAGCCAGATGTTTTTATCATTAAGGTAATCATCAGTCCTATAATAAGCCTTCTCACAAAGTACTTTCTTTACATACTCTTTGAATTTTCGGTTGGGCATATCAAGAACAGACTCCGGCAACCTATTATAAAATCGTATACAGTTCCCCATAAATTATTTACTGACTTTGCTAAGCCTATGAAACGGCATGACTAATTTATGTTTATTACGTAACTTTCTATCACTTGTGGCACTAACTTTTTGAAAAAAAGAGGTATTTTTCCTAACATACATTATAAGATCAAAAATGTACTGGGACGCTACTGTCTGTAGGTTTTTTTCTTAAAGAGTTGTCTTAACGAGTCTCTTGGTCCTAAACCGTAACTTGCGCGAACGGCCCTTTTCACTTAATAGTAGACGTATATTGCTGAAGCGTTAATGCAGTAAGTGATCTTAAGACATTAAACTAAATATCGTTCTAGTGATAAACAAATACATACAACGTACAATAAATGCCGTAATTGTCAGTTGCCGCGTTCATGACTTGTTAAACCTAAAAACAATTCCGACGAGCTTTTCGATAAACGCAGTGTAATTGTAGTTGCTGCATGAATATTATGTGAGAGTCATTTGCTTTTACCATGGCAACATATAAAAAATGACGTTATTGGTAAATACTGCACTATTGTTGTGTTGCTAATACCATTATGAAATGTTTCTACATAATACTAAATAAGTGAGTGTTTTTACTGCAGTTATATTATGAAAGTGAAATTAAAATCTGCTCATTACTGCATTTATGTTATAACGTATTTCCGTTTCTAAACGAGATAGAAGAAAACGGGTCTTTGATTCTTGTAGATCGCAATGTCAGCATCTCCTACATATACGACAACCATAAACGCAGTAAGTGGTACTTACTGCGTTCTTAAATTGCGCGGCAGTGAGGAACTTAAAATTATTTTTTAGGCGTTGGGTTAGCAACCTGTCACTATTTGAATCTCAATTCTATCATTAAGCCAAATAGCTGAATGTGCCATTCAGTCTTTTCAAGACTGTTGGCTTTGTCTACCCCGCAAGGGATATAGACGTGACCACATGTATGTATGATTTTTGTTTGGTTTTCACTGATAGAGAAAATACTGTGTTTCAGTAGGAACATTAAATATATTTATTGATAAAATTATTTTGTATTTCACAGAGAGAGGTGAATGCCACCCGCCGCGGACTGACGATGCGTTCCTGCTTCGCTTCTTGCGCGCGCGCCGCTCCATACCGGCCAGAGCTCACAGGCTGGTCAGTAAGTTCTTCAATCACTATACCTTTACCATCCATAACTGCATCAAAATCTACGAATAAACATACATACATACATACAAACAGACATAGGGACAGACGCGGAAAGCGACTATAATTTTAACTATTAAGTGATTATTATTTTTCTTGTCCACGTAAAAACACAAATTGTCATTGTTATGAAATAGGCTTGATTTTATGCATGTAAACATAACAACATCGTTGTGTAATTTGTCAAGAATTTGTCCCATACTTAGACCGATCAGCTGATAAAACAATTCGGAAGGGAGAATAATAAATATTTTTCACTTTTACGGAAAGTATTTATATTCATGAACGTAATTTCCATAACAGTATTTATATTTTACTAGAGGCCGCCCGCGACTTCGTCCGCATGGAAACCCTATCAATCCCGAGGGAACTCCCTGATAAAGAGTAGCCTTTATGTTATTCTGCGTCTTCAGCTACCTACATACTAAATTTCATCGCAATTGGTTTAGTAGTTTTTGCGTGAAAGACAGAAGTAACAAACATCCATACTGACATGATTACAAACTTTCGCATTAACTAATATTAGTGGAATTTGTCTCATTTTTACAGCTAGTGCGCTACTGCAATTTCCGTGAGCAGAATCCTCATCTGTGGCGCGACGTGGACTGGTACGCCCTTCGGAGACTTGGCAACGTGTTTGAGGGAGTCCTGTTTGATCGGCCCGATGTTGGCAGACTCATCATTTGTAGATTGGGTATGATTCCATAATAAATCAATCTCAGCTGACCTCCGCAACCATTGCCGGGGAACCTAACTTGTACCTACTGATGTTTTCCCTCACCGTAAGCAGTATTAGCTCTCATGCATAAGTCAGAAAAGAGTTGTGTGATCGGCCTGATGTTGGCAGAGCCCTCATTTGTAGATTAGGAAAGAATCCACTTCATAAGTCGCACGTTTAAATCTTTCTTCCTCCTATGGTTAATATCAGTAACATACCTCGTATCTCTGGAGAGTCAAAGTGTATGTGAGAATGTAGGAACCCTGGGGAGCATTTTTGATCATGATCCTGAATTCAGCACGTCAAGTTTTTACACGAAGCGAAACCCGTTAGACATCTGCAAACTTTGCTGAGGAGCCTTACCTATATTGAAGCATACGTAAAAGTTTCACAAGTTGAAAAGTGCCTATTTTTATCGAATTAATTACATCCATGGGAAAGCGATGGAGTGGTCTTATTCTAAACAGCCGGGAACCACACGGCTGATTCAACAAGTATTTATTTTCATTTCTATTTCATCATTAAACTGAAGGTCTCCTTTCAGTTTCTCGAGACTGGTAGTTCTTTCTACCCCATATAGGATACATTCGTGTCTTACTTATACATATATCTTACTATCATTCTAGGTCAATGGGACCCAGACTTGTTCTCCATCGACGAGCTGACGCGGGGCTGTCTCCTGCTCCTGGAGATCGGGATCATGCAGCCCAAGCTTCAGGTGCTGGGTGGAACAGCCCTGATAGACTGCCAAGGACTGACCATGAAGCATGTACGGCAAATCACCCCCTCGTCTGCTATACACGCTATGAACGTTCTGGGGGTAAGTGGATGAGGACTTTATTAATATATATCAATAAAACTTTGTGCTCCCGGAGTGTTATGTGAAAACTTAATTGGTGTTGTTTTAATCCTTTCACGAGAATTTCATAACTCAGAATATAGCTTATAAAACTGACATTCGGTCTTTTCAAATATATTGGCTCTTTCTAACCCGTATGGGATAGAGACGCGATATACCTATGTACAAATGATTTGTTTCTTCGATAAAGAAAGTGTACTGTGTCAGTTTTTAAAAAAAGAGTTTATCAATGAAGAATAAAAAAAAACAAATCTAAAGTGTCTTAACAAACATTACACTTGTGTTTCCAGTATGCTTTTCCCTTGCACCAGCGTGGTATTCACGTGATCAACTGCTCCAGAATATTCGAGACGGTGTTCCACTTTTTCAAACGACTGGCACCATCCGAAGACCTTTGGAAGAAGGTTTACTTCCACGGATATGATAACAGCTCTTTACACCGGTTAGTAACAAGTTTTTAATACATGTAACTGTTTAATTAAAAGTTTTAGATTATCACCAAATGTATCACCAAATATATGTTAACTTATTAATTTTTTTTCAAAAAAAAAGTTTGGGTGACATACTCATAGTAGATCGTAACAAATTCAGATCAAACAGTATTTAGCTACTTCATTGTTGGAATAAGAGAATAAACGATGAAACCATTACAATTATTTATTATGTTCTTCAGTGATCATCACATCACTCTAAAAACATGTTTTAAATTTGTGATATGCCGCCATCTGTTATATGTGTATTGTAACATAACGTTTGGAGTCGGTAAAAAAGCAAAACCTCAAGTTATTTTTTTATTTGTTAAGGTGCCTAATAGATGTCGCTGCAAGCACCGTAAAGATAAATTCTAGTATGGGTTACCCCACAGGCTTATCCTAATTATCTCATATGGATGTTTTTGACATATCTGTAATTATAACTAACCACAAAAATTGTCTACATTTCAGATACATATCGCCCGATTGTCTTCCAAAACGGTACGGGGGCTACCAAACCGAAGTCTCTCTGGACTTGTGGTTAACGAAGATCAAGCAGTATAAAAATAAGAGTTTCGATAGTGATATGAGGACTTTAGGCTATTATGTTGATTAGCAGATATATTTCTCAATGCTACCAGCTCCCGAAGTATGGCACGCGGGAAGCCATTTTTATTAGAATAGATTAGATTTATTTTCAATATTTAATACAAGGTATCACTTATTGACGTCATATCACTTAAATCTAATTATAACTACTACCGCTTCCGCATGTGTTGAAGAAGCGGCGAAACAAACTACACTGCAGCATTTTCATCGGACGTCAATTTACAAATTTATTGCGCGAAAAAGTATCGCTGTTTCGCGTTTTATTATTACCTAATACGAGACAGCGATAGTTTGAACATGCGTCCCGTGTGCCATACTACAGGGGCTTTACAACAGGACTACTTAAACCCTTTCCAATGAATGCAGTAAAAGGTGACTAAGAAAATAAACATCACATACCCAAATCTTTTACTACGATCCATTAAGGGTTCCCTTGTAATAGTTGCTGAGATCAGATGGGAACATACCTATATCTTTTGCCACGATCCATTCAGGGTTAGGTTTTATTTTTATTTATTTAAATACACATAACAAATTGTAGGAAAAATATACATAGTAGTAAAATTATAAGGTTACGATCTACACTACAATTCAAAAACAGTGTACATACGAAGACCATATAAGAAAAATGCAAGCAGTTAAGAGATACAATATATGATAATGATATAGATAAATATTAACTAAAAAAGAAATTTAAGGTTCCTTGATCCTGGATCATGTTCAAAAGAACAGAGTTGATTTACAGATAAGCAATAACCAAGCAATTTTGGAAATATCAACGGGATGGGATGGATGTTTTTTTACTGGGACCTTTTCAAAATACCAAGTGGATCCCTGATGGTATGGTTGTATAAAATAATTACCTTTGTGTATATATGTACTGGAAATTAGAATAAAATAATATATTGTAATTGTAGGTGAACATGGCCTATCAGTCTTTTAAAGGCCGTCGGCTCTGTCTACCCCGCAAATGCTATAGATGCGATTATTTGTGTTTAAGTATGTAGGGTAGAATGACAATAATGTAACTAAATTGTGATGTGATATATTTTGCTAAAAGTGTTTAATTTAATACTGTAAACTCAGATATTATACAACTTTTACAATTTTTAAGATATTAATAAGGTACCTATATACAAAATTCTATGTTACTATTTTTCGAGTGAATTTTAATATTATTTTTAACAAATAATTAAATTTGTAATTAATTTTATATATATTTTTATACAAATATACGTTAAGTTTTGTCATAAAACAATCGTCAAATCTATTTTATTTTATTTCAACAATAACAAAATCTTGACAGCCTTTCTGCAACTTAATTGTGCATTGAAAAATAAATATATTAATAATATTCAACGGAAACAAAATATTAAAACATTATTTCTTATTACAAAGCGACCACCGGCTACCGACATAACATTTTATATTATTTGTCACAGTAGGTACCGCCATCTTTAATTAGCTTTATTTAGATAGGCTTATGCCAGAAGGCACCGTGGGAAAAAAAACATTCCCAAAACAGAAAAATAGACAATATATAGCACATTAGCTGTGCGCAACTTCTTCCGCGTGAAATAGTTATTTTGGGCATCATTGAAGCCCTCAAGGATGAATAATTTTCCCCGTTTTTTTCACATTTTCCATTATTTCTTTGCTCCTTATAGTTGCAGCGTGATGTTATATAGCCTGAAGCCTTCCTCGATAAATGGTTTATTTAAGGCAAACAGATTTTGATTCGAACCAGTTGTTCCTGAGATTAGCGCGTACAAACAAACAAAGTCTTCAACTTTATAATATTAGTATAGATATTACAAAAAAAAACAGTACTTTATCCATACTTTAACATAATACCCAACCACATAATATATATTCTATTTACATCTAGTATTAGTTAAGTATGAATTACCTCTTCTGAAAGTTGATCTACGCCATTGATCGGACAAATACTTAAAAGATGAATTGGATATCTTTCTATCCACCCACCCCACGTCATCACACCATATTTTATTATCCACATCATCACTTTCAATTTCCACTCTGTAACCCATAGTCTGATATTCTTGAACTAAATCTTTATCCCTGTATATATATTTCTGAACTCCTAAGAAGAAATCTTCGCTAGTTATTACGTGGGTACAAAAACCTCCATATTCTGGTGGTAGGCTGGCTGGGTCTATGTGTTTGTGGAGAGAGCTCATGTCTCGTCCGTGGAAGTGGACATATTTGTACCCCGCTGAGGGTATGAAGGGTTTGCTGATGAAGCAGAAAGTGCTGATCGCCCAGTTGTAATTGATAATGTGGAGGCCGTGTAATAATATGGGTAAGTCCACCTGTAAAAAAGCCGATTTCTTATCGTCAAATTAGTTAAATAAATAAATATATACGGGACAAACTACACAGATTGAGTTAGCCTCGAAGTAAGTTCGAAACTTGTGTTACGGGATACTAACTCAACGATACTATATTTTATAATAAATACTTATATAGATAAACATCCAAGACCCAGGCCAACCAGAAAAAGTTCTTTTCTCATCATGCCCTGGCCGGGATCCGAACCCGGGCCCTCCGGTGTCACAGACAAGCGTACTACCGCTGCGCCACAGAGGCCGTCAAAGTTTGTGATATACATGAGACAAGTGAAACTCTTTTTCTTCTTCTTTTCGGAGCCCGGGGTATGCTTT
This sequence comes from Amyelois transitella, assembly GCF_032362555.1. NCBI lineage: Eukaryota > Metazoa > Arthropoda > Insecta > Lepidoptera > Pyralidae > Amyelois > Amyelois transitella. The sequence goes on along the minus strand of NC_083519.1, from coordinate 1,595,141 downwards.
TGATTTGGTGTGTTGGGATTACTTTCACAGATTTGAAGAGAAAGAATCAGATGATGGCTCTGTCTACCGCGCAACGTTACAGGACGTGACTATATGAATGTATGTTAATTTCGACAGAATTAAATAAAACTTACCCCCATTAAGCAGACAAATTGATACGCAACATTGGGCGTGAACTGTTTAAGATGGCTCCAGTCCATTCCCTCCAAATCCAGGATGACTGACAGACCTATAGCTTGGAACCTGGGTTGGTACAGCATTATCTGGGCCAATGCGAAGGCTGCTCGTAATATGTTGTCAACTGTCACTGTACTTGGGTCCCAACGACCTAAAAATATACAAACATATTAATCTATACTAATAACTAAAATGAATTGAATGCTCACAGTCGCACGGCGCATGAGTCATGCTTGTTTACACCAATCTTGGGATATTTTGTACCTCCGTGGTAATTATGTAGGTAGTTTGAATTGTTTAATTAGTTAGACACCTTTATGTTCGTAATATATTATAATTTTGTACTTAACTTGAGAAAATAATAAATGTTCTTTCTAAATGTAAATAAATATTCCTAAAATGTTATTTTGTGAAGGGACCTAGTGTTCATAATACAGGCTCGGCCTAGTTAAACACTAGTGTGATGGACTCAACCAATAATTATGTGATTACGATTACCTAAATACATTATTACTGTACCTAATTAGACGTAAGTCCAAATATGTATGTTTTTATGAAATAAATAAATTATTATTATACTAATATTATTAAGCTGAAGAGTTTGTTTGTTTGAACGCGCTAATTTCAGGAATTTTGAATTGAAAAATTATTTTTGTGTTTTATAGACCATTTATCGAGGAAGGCTTTACGCTCTATAACATTACGCTGCAACTATTACAAGTGAAGAAATAATGGAAAAAGTGAAAAAAAACGGGGAAAATTATTCATCCTTGAGGGCTTCAATGATGACCAAAATAACTATTCCACGCGGACGAAGTTGCGAGCACAGCTAGTAATATATAAAACCATACCTCTTTAATAATTTAAAAAAAATGTGTTTGTATGTATACCAAATCGCATGATCAAAGTCCGACCAGAATAAGGGTTCTCGGGTAGCGTCCCTGAATACACATGCTGGTTGTCGACCAGTTTGTGCCAACTCATCACGTTGCAGTGGAAGTAATGCGCTTCTCTCCGAATTAGATTTTCGTAACGGACTATCTGAAAAAATAAACGAGTTGTTACCCACGGCTTTATCTGAAGTTCAAATAAAAGTCTTCTTCCTTAAATACTAGCGACCAGTCCTGGTGTCGGACTGGTAGCATTTAGAGATATAAAACATTCTCAGAAAACCCATTTTGCAGGAACAGAATCCGTCCACAACTTTCCTATAAGCGCATACCTACATAGAGGCAGAGAAAATAGGGGAAGTTTATCATAATATATTATGTAGTGATGATGATGAAGTGATAGTGATAATGATAGTGAAGTAAAGTGATTCAACATTTAAAAAAAATATGCATTATTATGTAATAATTCAACGTCACTTAATAATTGTCTTATCTTTTGGTTCCACAATGTTGGTTGACGTCAAAGAAAATTACTTAAAACTAAGTTTACTGCCGATTGCAAAAAGTCAGTGCAGAAAAAGCGGTAACAAACTGCACTACAGCATTTTTTCAACAACGTCATCTTCACAAATATTTAAACTTGGAGTAAAAATGTGTACGAGAGAATACATTATTGTGATTAATTGATTTTAAATAAATAGATTCAAAAGACCACTCTGACTGATCTGATTGACATATCAACTCACAGCCCAGGCCGATGAGTCCAGAAATGTCAAATTTGACATGTTGGTGCCTTATGTGGTCTGGGGTGCACTTAGAGAGAACTTTCCTGAAAATCCGTCGGGAACGGAATTTGACGAGATTTTCCATGTGCGCATGCGTACTAAGAATATGAAAAAAAAGACCGTCGAATTGAGAAACTCCTCCTTTTTAGTAGTTGGTAAAAAAAATAACTGTTTCTTACCAGTTTATGAGCCAGGCGTACTATGAACCGGCGACATCTTAAGAATATCAAAAGATATGCATCATCCATACGCTGCGGGTGGCACTGTCCTCGCTCTAAAACATGAAACGTAAGTACACACATCGCATCTCTACCCGTTACGGGGTAGACAGAGGAAATAGTATCGAAGAGACTAGAACAAGACCACGATCCCTTAAAAGAAGAAACCCAAGTCAGTTAGTTAGTACTCATAATATGTGAACTGGAATGGCGACCAAGAGTTGGAAAGAGGAATACTGACAGACCATTAACCCGCTGGTCCGACGACATTGAAAACCATGCCGGGATAACCTGGGTCAGAAAAACTTTTGATAGACCTCGGTGGAAAGATATTGAAGAAGCATATGCTCAGCAGTGGGGGAATATATGCTGAAGAAGAAGAGATGAAGATAGGTAATGGAATGTTATTTCATGACTTTTTATCAGAGCTGTATTGAATAAAAATTACATACGTCTAATTATATAGTGTTTGGTAACGATAGAGATGTAATGCCTGCTAGATACTTATAAACCAATTTTTACTAACCAATAATCATAGATCGAAGTTCTTGAATAATTTTTTCCCTGGTATCTGGGTCCTCATTACAATTCCTGGGAAAAATATTGGTACGCATTTAATCAGTGTAACTTTGAGACGATTTTAGTGAAAACGTTTTTAGTAAAATGAAACATTAAAAAGACAATGAAAATTTCTCACAATACCTGCGGGCCGTCTCCTCAAATTCAGGATCATCTTTGAACCGGCCTTTTACTTCAGCCTCGAACAACAGCTCCACAAAAATATCCTTGGACATTACTAGAATCAGTTTCGTTTCATTATGGAGACAGGACAGGTACTCCTGAAGATACCAGCAACGTTTACGCATCTGGATTTATTAGATCACGACGCTGATACAATACAGACTTCTGTATTGTACGTACTTACGTTACAGATAAACGGACATGTCTGGGCCCAAATTAAGGTTATTATCATTTATAATTTGTTACACTGACGTTCATAAATTGAGAATCAATTAATACAGAATTCACAATAACAAGTTAACTAATATTTTAAAATTTGATGCTATAGTTTTGTTACTAATTAAATAAAATTTAATTATAAACCCATTCTAACGTAGACGCTTAACACCTGTTGATGAATGTGATCTGTGTCAAATTCTTACTAGAACAATAGGTATGTTATACTGTCACTAGGTATATTTAGATTCGAACATCCTAAAATTAATAATAGTTTACTTTACATATTTATACATATTTATATCATGTGATTGGACGAATAAATTATGAAAATTTGCAGTCACGAAGGTCTCATCTCAACTCAATTAGAAGTTACAAATTAGTCATAAGGCTTAAAGCACACAGAAAAAATGTACTTACTATTTATAAACAATACGTAGGTATTAAACGTGCACGTAACGTACTTTTATTTTATCTCGGACATTTCGAATCATGTTACAATGATCCGTGGTCACCGAGCGGTGGAAAATTTATATAATGATCTATACTAATATTATAAAGCTGAAAAATATGTTTGTTTGAACGCGCTAACCTCAAGAACTACTGGTTCGAATTGAAAAATTGTATTTAAGTTCCTGTCCACTTGAACACCTCATGGGATAAGTCCGCAATTGCAAGTGATTTGTTTCTTTTATAACTATGTAAGTACTATTTCTTGTTACTGTGTAAATTTCTATTCATTAAAGATATTACAAACAAACACAATATATGCATATAATCATATATTTAGCCTTAAAGAGGCTAGGTTCAAATGTATGACTTATTAACGAAATTGAGATACAAATTACTTACACGTCGCTAACATATCGCCTAAAAGAAGAATCCCAAATTTATTATCATTTTCCTTCATTGACGTTAACAATATGCACGGCATGGGAAGTAGCTGGCACATAGGTATTAAGTTACAATGGAAAAGTTACCATAACTTTATATAATATAAAGCATTGTTTAACTTACTTGTACAATCTTCGCTTTAACACTAGTCTGTAATAGCTTAAGAGGGCTGTCTTATACTCGTAGTAAGCCTTATATACTTATCGAAAGATGTCTCATCTAGGTAAAGTAGGAATTACTTCAGTACTTGCAAATTGTTTGCATATCAGGCACCTTTTGACCTGTACCATTGATGCTAAACTTGTAGAAGTAGTATCTCGTGGTAGTGGTAGGGCAAAATGAGAAACCAACTTTTTCTGATTGGCCTGGGTCTTTGATGTTTATCTAAATAAGTTATTTTTTTTTAAATATAGTCTGCTTCTTCCTCCAGGCTAAAGTCCCGGTTGCGTCTACTTCACCGGATAAGAGCCGTTATTTCATGTAGAATTTTATGCAAGATTTCATCTTTCAATACGACGTCTATGGAAAAATTTAAGAACTGTAACGTCGCAATGTATCCAAATCTTAATTCGGTTCGAATACAGTATTACAGTAAAACATGTAAATTATCAATAAGTTACACTACAAATAGGTTTTATTTTATTTTTTTATTTGTTTTATTTTATTTATTTAAACATAATAAGGCTTCGACGCTCCTTCTGGTCAATCAAAGGAAGATCTAATGCAAACATACTGTAAAGTACATTATCTAAGCTACATAGACAAATAAGCATTTATGAATAACATTTCTAGCTTTCTATATTATAATTTTCTTTACATATAAACTTCGCCATATTTATTTAGCATATAAATAGTATGTTGCCCAGAGAGCAATAGAAGGTTTTTTTTCTTGTTTATAAAGATTGTGATAAATTACCTCCTAGTGTTAAAGTTTGATAAGCAACTAGTTTTTGCCCGCGACTTCATCCGCGTGGTTTCTTTTTTTAGTGGTTTAGGCGTGAAAGCGACACTAACAGAGTTACTTTCGCATTTATAATATTTGTAGGAACTTGAGGATGCCTAGGAGGAGTAAAACGAAGTATCCCTCTAATTGCGGTTCCCGTTAGAATTTCGGGAATTTTTTTCTTAGTGCACCCTAGACTACATAAGAAGGAACATGCCGAATATCAAATCTTTGACCTATACATTAAAAAAGTTTAAACATTACCTATTACGCGATTTTATTAGTATTTATATTATGTTAGTATTTATCGCACGAATAACTATCGCTGTCCCGTTTCACGTCATAATAAAAAGCGAAACAGCGATAAGGAGTTTCTCGCGCAATAAAACCGTCATCTGCGGGGGCAGCTCGTTACTCGGTTGTTATTTGGTATGTGGGTCTTTCTGCAATTTATCTCAGTGACTCCTAGAAATAGTCCATGTAGAAATAGTCCATGTGATCTTGAATATTCTATTTATATTAAAGAATTTACGTCACATGATTTCGAAAGAACAATGGAACATTAAACTGATAACATATTCATAATGTCAATTTCCATATGAATTACATAATTTCGTGGATAAAATTAGGATCGCAAATCCTAATTAATATTATAGTAATGTTATATTTATTTAAAGAAATATTTATTTAATAATACCATCTTGATAGCACTCGCGGGTAGGTAATCTACTAAATAAAAAGCTTTTTATGTCACACACACTTTATATCTTGTTCCCAAAAATCATCAAACCACATCTTACTATCACCTTTACCATCCTTAATAGTGTACCCCATATCTCTCAACTCACGCACTAGGTATTCATTACTGCTCATATATTTATGTATTCCTGGTAACCAATCTTCAAATGTCACCACATGCCTGCAGTGGCCACCGTATTCTTCAGGCAATGTGGCGGGGTCTATATGTTTGTGAAGAGATGTCATGTCACTGCCATGGAAATGGATCATCTTGAGAGCTCCCGAAGGGATGAACTGCTTCGCAATGTAGAACAAACTGGTGAGCAGCCAGTTGTAGTTCACCAAGTGGACGCCGTGGATTTGAATAGGGAAGTTCACCTGCAAAGTTATGATATCCTGGTATTATCACAGTCATCTAATCTAACCAATAAATCTACTCCTTGCTTCCATTTGAGTCACATCAAACAACCCAGAACTCACACAAGACTAAAATATTGTATAATTTTGTGAATCTTTGCGTTATATTAACATTTAAAAAAACATCTGTCAATACTCGTTTATTATTTTTCATGCCCAAATTTTTGCTGCTAGTATAAACATGGGTTACCAAATCCCGGTTCAGTTCAGAATCCAGTTCACTCACCCCCATTAAACTAATAGTCTGATGAGCAATAGTCGGCGTGAATTGTCTGAACTGTCTCAAACTTAGTCCCTCCAAGTCCACGACTATGGAAGCTCCCATGATCTGAATCTTGGGTTGTTGCGTCGCAATCTCTGTCATGGCGAGGGCTGCTCGCATAACTTCGTCTGCTGTCACTGCATCTACGTCCCATCTGCCTGGAAATGACATCATAACCGTTACTGTGTGCCAAACAAAGTGTCATCAGATTATCTTTAATGTTATCTATTCATTAAACTATCTATCTGATCGTGACCTTTCAGTATCTTCGACACTGTTGGTTCTGTCTACCCGTTAGGGTAAAAAGACGTGATAATTTTCATTAAAACCTTTTATTGCGTAGTTACAATTGTTGTTAACATTCTTTAAGTATATCCGTAGTGTTGTTCAAAGTACTTCTATAATGACTGTAAATATCTTTTGTACTACGTGTTTCATGGTTAAATAAAGATAAAATTAAACTTCAAAAGATCAAAGGAGGCAATTAATATAAAATCTTAGGCGATTATCACACGGCACCGCGCACCGCCGCGGAGGGCGGTGGCGGTAACGCGGATTTCGCAGCGGTGCACCGCGCGGTAAGGCGGTTTACGCGCCTGTACGCGCGGATGGATATAACGCGGTTTTGACCAGTTTGATTGCAGACGCTGGCAAGAATGGACGCTGAAGTGGTGGCAGCAATCTGGCTTTTATGGCGCAGAAAGAAAAAAATAAGAAGATACTGGGTTCATCCATTTTTACGAAGCAGAACTCTAAATGGGTCATTCATGTTATTCTATAAAAGTTTGAGAAAATACGAAGATAAATTTTTTAATTATACGCGAATGTCCACTTCTTCATTTGATAGCAGAGCGACTTTGAATCTCTGAAATAAACTTTTCGACATCGAAATCCATTTTTAAATTGCGACACGTCTTGCTTCCACGATGTTCCGCGCGGTTATGCGGTGCCACGTGTGTGAGGTGCCGCCCCTCCGCGCTGCCGTCCGCGCGGAGAGGCGGTGGCGGCGAGAGCACCGCTCGACCGCGCGGTCGGGCGGTGAACATGTGTTTAGTATCAACGGATTTAGTAGAGGCTTATGCGACATGAGATCCGCTTCACCGCCTGCCGCGGCGGTGCGCGGTGCCGTGTGATAATCGCCTTACCAAATCTCATGAGTATAGTACGACCACTTCGCGGACTCTCAGGCAGTACACCAGCGTACACGTTCCGAACCCTGACCAGGTCAAACAGGTCACAATGGTAAAGGGAGGCGTGACGTCTTTGGAAGTCCTCATATCTGACCATCTGAAAGACCATTTAAGAAGAAGAAGAATATAATAAATGTGTATAATCTAATCATAAACAGGAGACAGAGCCAACAGTCTTGAAAAGACTGAAAGGCCACGTTCAGCTATTTGGCTTAATGATAGAATTGAGATTCAAATAGTGACAGGTTGCTAGCCTGTCGCCTAAAAAAGAATCCCTTGTTTGTAAGCCTATCCCTTAGTCGCCTTTTACGACATCCATGGGAAAGAGATGGAGTGGTCCTATTCTTTTTTTTTATTGGTGCCGGGAACCACACGGCACCTTTTCAAGACTGTTGGCTCTGTCTACCCCGTAAGGGATATAGACGTGATGATATGTATGTATGTATGTATGTATAAACAGGAGTACAAACTTGAATTAATATTAACATACATCCCTTCCCCCTTGAAGTGAAACGAAATTTTATCACTCCCTTCTACAATTCTTAAACTTTATCAGCAAACAAACCGCTTCGGGAAGTGTCTTACCAATTTATGGGTCAAAGCTAGTATGAATCTTCGACACCGCAAGAACTTCAGAAGATACTCATCATCCATACGACGCGGATGGCATTCGCCTCGCTCTGAAATTAATCAGAGAACAAAAATACATACAGAAATAATAAAATAACAGTGAACATAAAATTTAATAATAACATCAATTACCCAATATTCAGAAAATAAAAAAAAATGGCCTATCATCTTGGTACTGGCATGCAACAGCCACCGATCGAGCGACAAAGGAATCGGTAGATATAGGACTGTTGTCATGCAAATTATGGCAATTCTTTTTTTGTTATCTGGTGAAAAAAATTCCCTAAGCACAGAGTAACCTAGCTCGGAAATTTTGTTGGGGAGAAAAATATAATAGAGAATAAAAGGGCTAAAACATTATTAGGTAGATGATATACATGTGCCGTGTGGCTCCCGGCACCAATACAAAAAAGAATAGGACCACTCCATATCTTTCCCATGGATATCGTAAAAGGCGACTAAGGGATAGGCTTACAAACTTGGGATTCTTTTTTAGGCGATGGGCTAGCAACCTGTCACTAGTTGAATCTCAATTCTATCGTTAAGCCAAATAGCTGAACGTGGCCATTCAGTCTTCAAGACTGTTGGCTCTGTCTACCCCGCAAGGGATATAGACGTGACGATATGTATGTATGTATGTATGATATACATGGTAGCTAAGATAAACAACATTTTTGCAATATAATCTAAATACAAATAAGTATTAGAAAAGAACATTGTCTTTTAAAAGCATGTAGGTGCAATACCTATTCAACAAATTTCTGGACTGATATAAATTTTAAACACTCATTTCTTTACGTTGATCCGCTATCCGCTAACCGCTATCCGCTAACCGCTATCCGCTATCCGCGATGCTTCCCGCCATCGAATCGAGATAAAAGTCCACTCCTTTTTCGATGATAGATTAACTGATTGGTGGTCGGATGTGTTTTGATGTTAGGTTAGGTGAGTGTTAAGTTTTGATGAAAGGAACAAAATCTTTTGAATTTAATAACCGTTATGTTTTAACTTTTAAATGCATATAAATTTAAACAACAAATCCCATTAAATATAGGGTACCTTGTCGGCATTAAGCTGCCTCTGAACAGCCAATGTTAGTCTTCCACCTTAAAAACTTCCAAAGTGGATACTGACTATCGTTGTAACCCACCGATTATCATGGATCGTAACTCCTGGATGACCTTCTGCCTGGTGTCGCGATACTCGTGACAGTTCCTGCGAGCCACCTCCTCGAAGTCAGGGTCCTCGAAGCGGCTCACGTCGGCCTGGATCGCCACTTCCAGAAAAGCCATCTTTAGACATTACTGGAAACAGTATAAAATATTTAAAAAGGATGATATTTTAAATAATGGATCGATACGTTTGTTTGCTTTTCAAAAAAAATTTGTAGTTTAGCAAAAATATCTTTCCGAAACGTCGAAATTTTATTTTCCAACAAAAAATATACCTACATTAAAAATGACTAGTCGTAAAGTTTGTGAATCACTTTATCATTCAAACTCCACCAAACCAATTCGAATGAAACTTAGCAGGAATGCAACGCAATGGAACATCCAGTTGGAAAAACACACATTCACCTTTTTGAAATAGACCTTCGGGTCACTAGGTAACAGACCTCATGTTCTTTGGAACAGAAATATAAAAGTGGAAGACTTAATGTTACAATGAAATAGATTAAGTAGACCGCTAGAAAACGTGCTTTTCATTGACTAACTATCTTATAGAGACGTTTTTACACGAAGCTTTGCTAGCCCAAGGCTTTTATTCCGAAATTGTGACTTATATTCTATAATTGGTGTCTGACTGACCCACATCCACACTATTAATAAAGAGAAAAGATTTGTATGTTTGTAACGAATAAACTCAAAAATTTGGTTAAGGTCTGTTCATAAATGTGGAAGATATTTATTTATTTTTTGTTGGTTTGTACGTAGGTACCTAACCTACCTAACATAAATTTTTATATCAAGTAAACCAAAAAATTATACCTACTTACTTAATTGTGTCAAATACTGAAATATTACACACATATATATATACCTACTTATTGGCATGCGTGGCGCACGCGGCGGTCAACGGTTCCAGAAATTGATATAGGTAGGTTAGGTACCAACCAACTAATCGCCTAGGTAGTGTTTTTTTTTAATTTAGTTTTTTTTTAATTTTGTTTTATATCGGATTGGTCTTTTTTTAATTGTTGCTTCAGTAACGATAATGTTGATTTACACATCGCAAAGTCTAATTCTCGTGTTATCTATGTCTACAAACTATCATTTATGAAACCATAAGCCGTAAAAGTAATATTGTCACAGCACGTAGTAATGACTTAGTAAGACTAGTAGTTCCGTAGTAAACACATTTACTTCGCAGTAATAATGGATGATGGAGCATATAAAAAGTAGTTAATCGAGCATTTCTATACAATGTGTTGGAAAGTGACACAGTTACGTAAATTCTTACAACAATTTTTTTTACGTCCGTAATTTTTACTTTTCCCTGCAAAGGTTACAGAGGTTAGACTGGAATCGCTTCGTGTATAATTCTGATTAACAAAATCCAAGATCATGGTCAGTCAAATATCGTTGTAAAGTTCCGCCATTCTTCCTACAATTGAATGTAGAAAACTTATGATATATATTTTACCTTTGCCCATAAAACACATTCGCATGGAAAAAATAAAAACATATCGTTGTAAAGGAATTAACGTCTATCATAACCAACTAGTTTTGCCTACGTAGCATGGAATACGTGATGCCATTTATACTCGTATAAAGATATTATATTTATACTAGAGGCCGCCCGCGACTTCGTCCGCATGGAAACCCTATCAATCCCGCGGGAACTCTGGGGTAAAAAGTAGCCTATGTGTTATTCTGGGTCTTCAGCTACCTACATACCAAATTTCATGGTAATCGGTTCAGTAGTTTTTGCGTGAAAGAGTAACAAACATCCATACAAACTTTCGCCTTTATAATAGTAGTAGGATAAAGAAAATATTGCTGTTTCGCTTTTTATTATGACAAGAAACGGGACACCGATAGGTTTGAGCGCGATAAAAATAGCATTACGCGTCCCATGATTCGTGAACAGGACTAGTTTATTATGACAAAATTAAATTCCTTTATAACGACGTCGTGCGCCACGTCGCGTAGGCCATGCTATGAGAGCTGAAACTATACTTCCATCTTTTCAAGGAACCTAAATAAAAGGCTTGCATTTTAGCAAAATCTTCCAAGTACTGATATCGCTCAGTTACAACTCTATTATATGTTTGCTAGATATTTAAAATTTAATTAACGGTCAATTAAAAATATCCACTTAGTTCCAAGTTTAATAAAAATCTAAATAATTATTGTTCCGAATTCTATGGCACATACTACCTAGTAAAGTAATTTTAAGGTGGGTAGTTTTGACCTAAAAACTAAAACAATACCTCACTTTCACCGCTTTGGTAATTAATCTATCATACAAGGCTATCGGAAATGATCTAAAAAAGATACAAATTAGTTATTTTCATTTCATAACTTGAACAACATAGTTATAACTGACTTAGTATTAATTTAATTGGTACATTCTATCGCTCTGCAATCATTGGGTTTACGACTACAAAAGAATGTTGATTTCCAAGGTCAATTATTTTTTTAATATTCTTAGTACCTTCTTCTATCTGCGAAGGTTAAGGAAGTCAGATGGGACTCGCTTCGTGTAAAAACCAGACTCAGCTAATCCAGAATCAAAATCTAAGGAGCACCTCAGACTCATCCGTAACAGTCTTACAGCCTACGTAACAATGCACGCGCGATGCCGTTATTATCGCGCGAAAATCTATTGCTGTCCCGTTTCACGTCATAAAAGAAAGCGAAACAGCGATAGTTTTTAACAGGTTAAAAATGCGTACGCGCGTGCCATGCAACGGGGGTTGGAGTAAGAAGATGAAGACTATATTTTAGAGGTAAAGAATATATGAATATGTATACACTTTAGAATAGAACCACTCCATATCTTTCCCATGGATGTCGTAATAGGCGACTAAGCGAAAATCTTAGGATTTGCTTGTAGGCGATTGGCGAGTAACACAGGTTACTTTAAAATTCCAACATTTAGCCAAGCAGCTGAAAGTGGCCTTTCAGTGATTTGAAGACTGTTGGCTCTGTCTACACCGCAAGGGATATAAGAAATGAATATGATAAATGGACCCAAGACCCATTCCAACCTAGGTTCAAGAAAATTTCAGAATTAGTAATGAGAGACGTTTCGTATTGAGAACTCCTTTATTTTGTCATATTACGACGGAAGTCGATGTCAACAGTCGGATACTGTTAATTTTCCGCCTGGCATGACTATAATTTGCAGTGCGCCGCATCAATTTTGTGTCAACCGTCACGGCGGGACTTTGCTGCTGATACATACATATAATCACGTCTATATCCCTTGCGGTGTAGACAGAGCCAACAGTCTTGAAAAGACTGATAGGCCACGTTCAGCTGTTTAATGATAGTTTTCAGATTTATACTACTGATAACCTTTGTAAAAAAGAACTGACTCCAAAGATGTCCCCCTTTTTTGAAGTCGGTTAAATTTCTAAAACCCTCTCAACAACAACTGTAACAAACACTTTCATAAAAAATCGCATCAAAATCGGTTCAGCCAAACGCGAGATAATCGCGGACAACCATACATACATACAGTTCAAACTAAGAACCACCTTTTTTTGAAGGCAATTAAAAAAATATAGGTTCTGCACCGATTTAGCAAGTCGCACTTGACCGGGTTTTGATTTTATACGATTTCTACTGATCAAAATTTCAAACTCACAAATTAATGCACTTCTCAACCATAACTTGCGTAAACTCCAAAAAAATGCAATAAACATTATTACTACACGATATAATGTAGGTCAAAACTGGCAGAGCAGATCAATTAATCAAATGTACTACGATGCGCGTTAACATGTTTTTGTATTCATATTACAACATTTATCATTGCACCAAAATGTAGCCCTTAAATTTTTACCAACCTCTCCTCTTCATATTTATACCAGCAGAGTACCGGGTCTTTGCTACTGTCGAAATTTCGGGAGAAAAAGTACATATTTATAAATACAGGTTATTATATTAAATCCGTGTAACTAATTTCATTAAGTAGATTTTGCGTAAAAGAGTAACAAAAATACATCCTTACAAATCTTTGCATTTATAATATTATATGGATTTGATTTGGAGTTAGGTCAATATCTTTAAGACGATACTCAGCTAGCAATTTCCGAAAACGTACTGTGTTTTTGAACGTTATTTAAGAACCATTGTTTATCAGTATTAAAGCTGAAAAAATATCCCTTTAAAGAGAAAATGCTTAACTTGAACTACAACCGAATCGAATTTCAAATAAGATTAAAAAGTAATTAAAAAAAAAACTTCCACGTTGCACATTATAAGTACATACATACATAAAATCACGCCTCTTTCCCGGAGGGGTAGGCAGAGACTACCTCTTTCCACTTGCCACGATCTCTGCATACTTCCTTCGCTTCATTCACATTCATAACTCTCTTCATACAAGCTCGGCGGTTTCGGGTACTTTTGACCTGACCCTTTACCAGGACGTCCTTAATTTGATCAAGATACGTTCGTCTAGGTCTTCCCACTCCGACCTTTCCCTCCACACTCTCCTTGTATATCTGCTTAGTCAACCTGCTTTCATTCATCCTCTCCACATGACCGAACATTATAAGTAATTTATAAATTTATAAATAATACAGGTATTAAACGCGCTCGGTGACCGCGGATCATTGTAACATGATTCGTTACGTCCGAGATAAGAATAAACGTATGTTACGAGCGCGTTTAATAACTGCATTTATTTATTTAAAACTTTATTGCACAAAAAATTATGTACAAAGGGCGGACTTAATGCCGTTTGGGGTTCTCTACCAGTCTGTATTATTGATAAATCTATGCTAATATTATAAAACTGAAGAGTTTGTTTGTTTGAACGCGCTAATCTCACGAACTACTGGTTTGAATTGTAAAACTTCTTTTTGTGTTGAATAGACCATTTATCGAGGAAGGCTTTAGGCTATATAACATCACGCGGCAACTGCTGAAAAAAACGGGGAAAATTATGCATCCTTGTGTGTTTCAATGATGCTCAAAATAACTATTCCACGCAGAAGAAGTCTCGAGCACAGCTAGTTGTTTAATAATCCGTAAATTATTAACTTACATACGCACGTCATTAATTCTTTAACTACTTTCTTGCAAACAAACAAACTTCTTCGGAAATGAATGAAAGCCGAATCATGGAAGGAGTGAGCTGCTCTGTTTGCTTTCTCTAACAGCGCACCCATACATATAGTCACGTAAATGTCTTTTGCGGGGTAGACAGAGCCAACAGTCTGGAAAATACTAAAAGGCCACATTCAGCGGTATGGCTAAATTATTAATTCCATCATTCATTTAGTATTTTGTGTTTACATATTAGTATTCATGTAGATTCAAATAGTGACAGGTTGTTAGCCCATCGCCTTCAAGAAGAATCGCAAGTAAATTAGCTTTTCCCATGACTTTTACAAACTGCAAGTAAAGATTACATGTAGCTGACAGACGATATGTTTTTTTCCTACCAGGCCAGCCTGGAAGCTGGCACCAGACGATATGCGCCTATCCCCTTTGTCACCTTCTACGACATCCATGAGAAAGAGATGAAGTGGTCCTATCCTATTCTAAAGTATCAGATACCAAACGGCACAAACAATAATATTAAGAGCCCTAATTACCTACCTACCCTTCACCTTAAATCGCGTGCGTGTGCGCAAGAAGGCTAATCGTAACTATAGTCTTTGTGTAGATCCTAGTTTAGTCATACAAACATTACATACAATGTTACATCGGCCTTGCCGAACTACACACAGGTTGATGACATACTAAATGCATTTGTAATTTTGTATTCATAAACCAAACCAAATAGCGGCGTATCAAATCAAAATTCGAATGACGAAAGCTTTTATATAGTATACTATAATTAGGAGGATTTTCAAATCTTTGTTTCCTCAAAATCGGTTAAGGAGAAATGAAGTTATGGCCAATTGAAAACAGTTCAAGCACTGCTTAAAAATTTTTGTACAGAGTTGAATGCGGTTGACATAAACGTATTTATTTACATACATACAAACATGTAATCACGTGTTTATCCCTAACGGGGTAGACAGATTAATAAATGATGATTTTAAAAATTTGAAAAGGTTTTTGTTTTTGCCATATGTGCACGGCTCCCTAAAATCAATCAGACTAATGTGTGGTGAGAAAATTTTAAATAAGCCCTTGCATTTACCGGTAATTTTTTTTAGTGTAGGTTTCACTCATTAATCATTGTGACACTATGATTAAATGCTAGCTCAATGCGAGAGTAAAGCTAACTTTAACCTTAATTTAGTAATAATTATCCTACTAATATTAAGTTTGTAAGGATGTGTGTGGGTTCATTCATTCATATAAGCACGCCTTTAACCCTTGCGGGGTAGACCGAGTCATTAGTCTTGAAAGATTGATAGGCCACGTTCAGCTGTGAGGCTTAATGAAAGATTAGAGATTTTCGTGTGGGTATTTCACGCAAAATCAAACAATAATTTCCCAAAATTCCTGGGGGAACGGAAATAAGCGGGATTAATAGTTTTACAGGTACGTATGATTTCTCTCAAAGTGCAACAAAATAGGGCGATGACCTTTACCTCTGAGAATGCGCAGCGAACAAATCATTGGAGCCTACAGCAAGTATTTGAAAGTACAAAAAGAAAAAAAAACGCCCTTTCTTTATAATTACAAGATCTACTAACCGAGATAAGAGATTGATCGGTGTAAGTATGTACATTTGGGTCGAGTTGTATTATTATCGTACTGGCCATCTTACAAAATAAAAACAAACAACATTAACAAATTATTCTGCTCATCTCTCTGAGGCAGGGCCGGATTTTCACAGAGAATATAAATAGTAGGCTTACAAACTTGGCTTTCTTCTTTAAGGCGATGGGCTAGCAACCTGTCACTATTTGAATCACAATTTTATCATTAAGCTAAATAGCTGAATGTGGCCTATCAATCTTTTCACGACGTTGGCTCTGTCTACCGCACATAAATATAGACGTGACCATATGAATGTAATATTAATAATAGCAAGTTTAAGTGTAAATAAAAAAGAATATACAGAAAAAAGGAATTAATGGTAAGTAGTTCCTGCAAGGATTGCGAAAGTCAGACGGGTTTTTCTTCGTAAAACCATTAATTAGGTTATTAATGGTTTTACGAAGGATACAGGATTATGGTCAAAAAGCGGACCCAGGGCTACTCTCTTTAGAGATGAAAATCTAACCGGAATGAACGCCCGGAGGATGAAGTTTTCTCTTTCTGACAGACACGAAAAAAAGAAGATGAAACATATGCTTTACAAGCAAGCAAAGCTACCGTATGTCCTTCTTCGTGCTCTGCACTATATGTTTGCAATTTCATGAAGATCAGTACAATGGTATGGACGTGAAAGACAGACAAACAAACATACATTTATTTTAAACCAAGAGATCTTCTTAATACGGCCCTGATTATAATATATTTTTTGTACCGTAACGTCCATCGCTTCTAACGCCGCATCATTTGTATCCGTCAGTCGATAATTCGACCCTTGAACTAGACAAAAACTAAATTTAACAGATTTTATATCCTGTTTACATTTTTAGATATTAAATTAAAGATCTGATTGCAAACTCACGAAAGCAAAGCATCTAGAAAAACTAGTTTTATTTTTTTACATAAATCTATTTTTGGATACAAGCTTTTTATAGGTATCATCCAAATATTCCATTCCGATAGCTGTACATGTGACATCTATGGAGTCCAGGTATACTTATATATTAAATGCGAAAACCTGTCTGTCTATTTATTATTTTTTTCCGGCTTAACCGGTGGACTGATGTTATTTTGTATGAATATAGACATATATCCTAGGTCAAATAAGGCTACATTCTTGGAAATTTCTTATAGCTTTTGGAATTCCTATTTATTAAAAAATAGTCAATAACATTTCGCTGCAAAACAATATAAATAGGCCCTAATTAAGTTCGAATGTTGTGTTGTATATACTAACTCAACGATACTCATTAATAATAGATAGATAAAAAAAATTAAAAATAGAACTGAGGCAGATAAACAATGTGTATATTACGTTCAACCCAATCATAAGAAATAAATATAGGCGTATTATGTTCACCGCCGCACGCGCAATTTTTTTAAACAAGTCAATTACTTTACCCTTTTCATTTACCTATTAGCTAGAGTTCGCCCGCGTAAAACGAGAAATTCCATTAAACATTCCCACGGAAATTTCAGGACATCCACTCTAAGCTAAGCTAAGCTTCTAAAAATAATAACATATTTTTCTCTTCTGGTAAGGGGAAAAATATAATAACAGTCTTTAGAACATTAAGAAGAAAGGGGGAAAACAAATAAACTGCAAAACATTTTGAAAAAAATACGTGAATTCGTATACCTACTAATGGTATGAGAAACCTGTTAATAAACTAGACTAGTAATCAAGAGAAACCTCATAAGTTAACCAACCTATAATATGGATATTTAGGGCAATGAAAACAGTCGCTGTAGAGTTTATTACAAACAATCTAATATTATCGTCAAGTACTGTAATAAAATTTCATTGACTACGAACTAAATTGATAAAACAGTTTCTGTTATTCTCATTTAGTTACTGGCTGATAAAAAAAATAAAAATAATAATAATTTTAATGTTAATTGTTAATGAAACAACAAATTTGCCATATTTACTTGCGTTGATATGAGACCTAAATTGCTTTTTGTAATTTTTTTCTTCAATCTAAGCTTTTATGTCAATTACTGTTACTGGCCGGAAAAAAATTGAAACATACTCACCATAGACAAAATCCAAAAAGAATAAAAATTCACAAACACGTCTATACCCCCTACATTTCAATTTGGAATGCAACTACACGACCAAAGTGAGCGTCCAGTGCTCTACCAAACATAGACTGCGAAGTAAGAGGGACTATTAGGTACTCGTTCGTTATATTATAGTTAATTCAGATGTCTTGCAAACTCGAAGGCCTATCTATACGTACGTTCGCCCGTTTCTTAGAACTAATTACGGTGACTGCAGTAAAGTTAACTTGAGTCAATGAACCGTGAAGTGAGGAAATGCAATTATGCAATATATCTGGGTAGACATAACTTTAATAGGTTTCAAAACGTTTTATCTCTATGTCAACTGAACGATTACTTCTTTTTTTACTTAACTCTGTGGACTAGCGATCAACAGTTTATAAAAAAATATCATTAGTTCACCGCATATCCCAGGAAGCAACTTTGTAGGATTTTGACAATTGCAGGTTGCAGGCGTGAGTAACATTATTATTCGAATAATCGAACAGGGAAGTGTTGTTTTCTAATTTATTCACACAACTGTAAACTGTTCAGAACTATTCCCACAGCTATGGACCCCCGGGCAAAAGTAAAGTATTATTATTGGCCGTGCCGTGTGGTTCCCGGTACCAATACAATTTGAATCTTAGTTCTATCACCAAGTCAAATAGCTGAACGTCATCAGTCTTTTCAAGACTGTTGGCTCTGTCTACCCCACAAGGGATATAGACATGACCGAATGTATGTACTGTTATTTGGTGAATTTCCATTCACTTTATAAAATTTTAAGGTATTTCAACTTTGTGTATAAGCCCTTTATAAGATAACGTCGAGTCACGATCTGATAAAAACTATTCTACTCGCAATTTGAGGTCAACGTCCTATATTTCCCTCAATTGTTTTCGATTGTATTAGAATCGACCACACTTTTTATTTAATAATCGACACTCTCTCTCTCCCTTATCTAGATATATCGGAAGTTTTATTTTATAATTTATTGATTTATCTTTTCATTGACATATTGAGTTACTAGTTCTTACCCGCGGCTTCGTTCACATACCTATATTGTCGATTACAGCTGACCTTACGGGTACAGTATGTTTTTTCTGAGATTAACAGTTCCCAAACTTCCATACTCTATCTCTTTCTATGTACAGTCAAACGCATATCAAGTAACCCTGGAAGGAACTCTATGACTCGGAAATAAAGGCGAATTTGCAGTGATTTTGGGGAAGTTGACATGCTGTCGACTGTACTTTTTATTTTGTGTGTGCGATATTTCATTAAGATTAGACCTATCATTTAGTTTTTTTTTTACATTTTATAAGTTATTATTATCTTGTTTTAAATATTTGCTTACTTGAGGTCTTACTTCAGTCTTATCATTCATATATTCACATTTAAAGTAAAAGAGTTTTTACAATATGTTTATTATTCAGAAAACAATTATACAATTAAAAGTTGAATTATTATTAAATATATGACTACAGCTTGGTTTAAATACAGTTATTTAGTTCTATCTCTAATAGGTAAGTACTCAACAAAATACAACTTTTTAATATTGACATAAAAAACACTATATGAAATATGCAGAGATCGTGGCAAGTGGAAAGAGGTAGTCTCTGCCTACCCCTCCGGGAAAGAGGCGTGATTTTATGTATGTATGTATGTAAATAAATGAAGGCAACATAACTACAAACCTTCATTGCCTTATCTATACGTTAGGAGTTTTTTTTTAATTAGCAAAGCAATTTTATGTTATGCAGTGGTTATTTAGCCACGAACGTGATAAGGAAGATGATAAGACATTTTTTAACATAACTTGTCTCGATTAATATCTATGAGATTAATCGAAGTGAATAGACACACATATACTATAAAGCTGAACGTGGCCCTTCAGTTTTGAAAAGACTTGGGTTGGCTCTGTCGGTCCCTTGTGGAATAAAAACGTGATTAAAAAGAAATATGAATGAATAGACCTGCTAGTTTCGAGGAAGAGAACATATTGTTTTGTCAAATTTCGTGAACAGCCCGAAAGAACTTAACCTGAATCGTGAACGCTTTGAAACTAAATGATTTAAAGGAGTAGGTATATTACATTAATTTTGACTTCATTTAATTTTTAAATAAGTACCTATAAAGGCATTAAATACTTTTATTACTTAATCATATTTTGTAAACACGTATGTGTGCTTATAATCATCACTATTATTACTTTGTTTAATAAATGTTGCAATGGATGCACGCACATAAAATGTGATGCAATAAACTAATTTTATAAATAACTTAATACCAGGAGATCACGAACGAACATTACATTGATAAAATATTAACGAATCCACTCCTAAATTAAACTCCTCTAGAAGTGATATAAATTCTATGGTGGATCCTTTGTAATTCTTTTTCCACTTCTGCTAGAATCGTAGGATCTATTTCGCCTACGCTAATCTCTTCAGTGCTATGCTGTTCTGGTACTTGCAATGCTTCGTCTTCACTAGGAATGTTGTCTGATATGTCTAAATAATTCGTTTCTTCGTATTTATTGTATTCATCGTTATACTTCCTTGGCCCATCTTTCATGTGAGCTGGCATTTCGTTGGTACCGTGTATGACTAATGTCAGTGATCCTACTTCACCTTTGTTGTCTTCATTTGTCTAGAAAAAGTAAAATTGAAATCTCTAATTATTACGACTTAACTATACTTATTTACTAAAAGACTAGATTCTCCCGAAGTTTCCGACCCTGTGGATTTTTAAACGGTTTTAATAAAAAAAGCTTAAAGGAAAAGCAGTTGTGACGCTTGTCACACACAACAAGTTGCAAGAGTTTAGTTTAAAATCAAATTCAATTTAATCTGAGTTTGATGAGGACCTACTACAGATTTCTATATCTAGATTTAATATAAAAAAAACTCAAACCCACATTAGTAGCAGTGGTAACCACTGATCTGTATATTCTGGCTGTATAATTTAGGTTTATATGAAGGTAACCGTACCGTGTCGACAATAACAATTTTCCATATGCCTTTAGGATCTTCTCCCCAGGTCGCAACGGATGTAAGAGGCCAGTCTACAAACCCAGCAGTGGACTCATCTCTGGGCCGAGCACTCAACACCTGCACTTTGGTATCTGCAAAACAAATTGCGTCATTCATCAATCTACACTTGTCCTCCTTAATTTTATGATGAAAGTTCGTTCTTTCGAATATTTTTGTACGAAATATCCCAGCTGCCACTTTATTTTAAAATACCAGGAAAACATAACTTTAGAAGCCATTCTTTCAATGAAATGAACGTTCGTTTCTCGAAAACGTAGTTTCATTGAGTTACGTTCGGTGGTTGCGATTGGGATCACACAGGCAGATGCGACTTAAAAACTCACCAAGTGGTGATATGAGATAAATCTGCAGAGCTCCACGCCGGGTATATCGGATGTTGACGATTAATTCTATGTGCTCGATGTAGTTCACGAGACAGTTACTATCGACTCGTAATGGTATTTCTAGTTGCTCCTTCGAAAACAGCTTCCATTTACCGCTTTTGGAACTAAAAGGCAATCAATCCGTAATTTAAAAATACGCATTATTGAGATATTGCAAAATTCAATGTCAACAACAACAAAATAAGTTTCAAGCAGTAGTAAAGTACATACTTCGAGCGAAATGATATTATGAACTCACTGTTTCAACCGCGAACATAGACAATTTATAATCGAATTCGATATCGACTGTGTTTCAGAAGAGTAACGAATAACTCCTCCACCTCCGTAGTCAATCGAAATCTTAACGAATATTTCACTAGACTTACATAGCCACGAGGAGGTTATTGAAAATGTAAACTTTTGTTTTTTTTTACTGTTGGCGAACTTTCGACGAATGCAGAGCGACAGAATGACCGGGGTAACATACTTACAACGGAGATCGAACATGGCAAATGGTTTTTTCGGGCACCGAGGTCCAATTTAGGGATGTTGCCACAAGCGCTCCAGCATTCAAAAGACCAAACCCAAATCTTATATCGAAGCGGAATCCAGCTCTGAAAATGCGTTTTTATTTTATTTATGATACCTTAAAAATATAACTGAAGTAAATAAAGAAGTGTTTGTTACCCGTTGACTTGCCAGCCTGGATTCGAAGATATTGGAGCATATTCTGATGTCCATACAATTAAATGCTGTACATCTCGCCATGTTAAATTAGGACTGTGGTAAGAAAATAATAACAATTATTACACAAAATAATTCTGAGAAAAATTTACATAAATAATAAGTATTATCGTTATAAGAAAATGAAATATTAAAAAGCTAGATTATTTAGCACAAATCAAATAATGAATAATATTTGTCCAGCAGTGGGACAAAAAGCTAATAAAAACAAAACAAGAACTACATTACCTAACTAACAGAGGCAAAACATAAACTGAATAACTAACTAACTTTAAATACACACATTTATTTTATTTTTCTGATGCGGCCGAATGCCGACTCCTATCGAAACAAACGGACCATACCGATTCGTATACTAGGAATTCATAGTTTCATGGCGGTAGCATAACAAAATTAACTCACTTGGCTTGTAGAGCGAGAGCGATGATACCGGCAGCCAATGGCGCCGCAGCTGACGTGCCTGTGTGCCCCAGCGTACAGGAATCTTTTGTATCGGTAGTCGCCTGCAAAACGACCAGACTATATTTGTCTCTTTCCTACTATTGTGTATTTTTGATAGACGAGATTAACGCCTACTTACAATTTTCTGATCTTTGTAAGCACCAGAGGAATAGGCGGTGGCTAATGTAGATGAGCAAATCTCGCCGTACCAAGGAAACAGACCGTGTTGGGAAGCACTACCTATTGATATGGTATAAATACTAGATGAGTATCTGAAAAGTAAAATATTCGTAGTTGAAATAAGATAATATTTATAAAAATTTAAATTACTAGTTTATCGCCATATGTACGCCATATTATAATGTGTTTTATATATAGGTACTCTATAAAATGTAAATATTTGTATCATTTTGTGTTAAAATAAGTAGGAGATTAACAGTAATTAATTAATACCCATCACAGTTGCAGTTGTCATCGTGGCCACCGCCGTTCCCATTCGCCCACACATAAATGCTGCCTTTCCCGTTACGACCCTGAAATAAACATGAGAGTGACTTAGATTATTAAGGCGAGTAAATTTTATAGACTAGTTACTATTTGAATCTTAGTTTCATCACGCCATTTAGCTATACGTGTCGTATAATAAGCATAGGATTATGATGAATCTACAAATTTACCTGTGTAATGCCTCTTTTGAAAGCCTCAATAGCTAATCGTCCTGGCCCTTCAACTGTTCGGCCGTCATCATTAGGGCCCCATGAAGCACTGTAAATATCCACCTTGTCCCAAGCATATCCTACAATATCAGAAGTAAAATTACATGGTGGTGTAACCTTTTAGTTTAACTCCCCAAGGCCAACATTTTTTCCGAATAAATTTAAAGCAGTAAAGATGCCTATATTTATAGTTAGTTACGCAAAGCTTTTACATATTTTTGAATTTCGTTCTCATAAGAAAGACCAAAGAGATCAAAAGAGAAACAAGATCTCTTGTGCCAAATAATTTAAAACATAGTTGAAGAGAATAAGATTGAGATTGTATTGTAAATACTGGGAGAACATAAATCACAAAGATATGAGATGTGAATGTTTGATACTCTCCAATGGAATGTTCAATTGAATTAAACCACTTCAAACAAAAGAGGTTTAGGCGAACATTAACCTTACATAATTTGTATTTGTAGAATTTTCTTCAAATTATATTTTTCCTGATTTTTGTATGTAGCCAACCACTATCTACCGATTAGGTACGTGTCTAATAAACGCTCATTTATACAATCTCTTGCCTATTTATATTCTCCTAGTTCAAGTGACGTAATACTCGATAGTCGACAAAGCCACCATGCGTATCGATCATATTGAATCGAATAGTAAAATTTTAATACACACATTCACGTTTTTAGCCCTTACGGAATAGACAGAGGCCACACTCAGGTGTATGTCATGATATAATTGAAATTGATAGTGACAGGTTGCTAGCCCATCGCCTAAAAGAAGAATCCCATGTTATTATAGTTATTAGTTTAGCTCGGAAAGGCAGTACGTATATGATTTTTATACTACTAGCATTAAAATTAAGTTTGAAAAAATTTCAGTGGTTCTAATTATTAGACCTTATAAATTTGTGTACATTTTGTTTATCGGCAGTATATTAAGTAATGTGGTGAAGTTTCTGAATAGGTACCTATTAAACACGGATCACATTTAATTCAATCAAAGAGTGCATTGCAAACACGAAGAAGATCCACATTATTTTCAATGTACTCTTAAAATGTTCTGTAATCCTGGTACACGTTGTAACCAATCAACATGTGGCCATCCAGTTTTTGGCACTCTGGGTAACTAACGTGGTGGGTGGTTGGTGGTCATTAGCTAGCTATAAACGTAGTAGTGGTTATAGGTATTATCTTTGATATTTATCTGCATTAGGCAAAGGTTTTGTTGGTTAGTATTTGTTCTTGTTATCTGTATTTTATAAATTAAACAATATTTAGTCCATTTAAGTTCATCCATTGGTTGATAATTGGTACAAATCAGTATAAATTTATATATATATATATATATATATTATTATATTATATAACAATTTGGGGGTAATTAATTATTATTTTTTACACAATATGTACGGCAATTAGCTTTATAGGTTCTACCCAAAGCATGATGGAAATGTTCGTCATTGGGTTAGTTTGATGTTATAGAAAAAAAAGCTATTATAGAAAAAATAATAATAACAAGCACAAAGATAATATGTATTTCACTTTTGGCACTGCGGCTAACCACCATTATTGGAAACTCTGGTGGTCGGTCTATCTTATCTACTATAATAGTACTAATACATTGGAGACGGCAATGGCGAATGGTGGATGGGTTTGTTCATGTTAAGTTTACCATACCCGTAATATACAAGGAAGACCAAATCTTGATATATTAGCAGTTATTATTGATTTGAATATTAGATAATACCAGACATGGATTATGGTATTTGATGTCGATTGTTTTTTTGAATAAATAAAACCATTTAAAAGTAAAACATAAATTTCTATTGTACTCTCGAACGATTATGTATCCCTAGTACACTTTGTCATGTGGCTATCCAGTTATTAACACTGTGGTTACCAGTTATCGACACGCTCTTCTTGTCCACCTCGCCACGCCGCTGAAATTATTGGTGTTTGTTGAGTGGTGTTTCTTCTGTTTTCATGGTTTTTGTCATTTGAATTTATAAAAACCATGAATCTAATGATTTTATTTGTTTTTAATCCAATGAAATATCAATTAAGTTCGTGATTTGATCGATGCCAAAACAATTCGATCTTCAAATTTGTTTTGGCACCACACATCATTGACTATTTTCATGTGATCCTACCACATGAAAAAAGTCAATTATTATTGATCATATTATTAAACATAAAAAAATAAGAAATCAATTTAAACCAAAATGTAGTCACCAAACAATGCAAAATCAGTTCCACAATAAATCACCTAAAATCCTGAGATATAAGGTCTAGTACCAAATAAATGTTTTTGTATGTATTATAATAGGTGTGTCCTAATAAGTATTTAAGCAAACTAATTTAAAGAGATCACCAATAAATCATATTATGTTACTAGAAAATTGCATTAAGTTCAAATAAAAAATTAGGGTTGCCATCATCGTTTCAACCAAAAGATTCTGCTACTTAACTAGACTCCCAAGGTTCTAAATTTCCACTGGTAGTATAAATTATATTTAAATAAAATTTTTAGCAGAGTAGTAAATAAAACAATTAAAGTTAAAATAATCAATATTTATTGTTGAAAATAATTACCACTGAACAATCAGCGCTGGTTTAAAATAGCTGGCTTATGGCTAGCAGAATAGTAGATAAAACACTTAATTAAAGTTAAAATAATCAATAGTTAACTACTACCCATCGTTGAGGCCGGATTGGTCAATTTTTAAAGCGCGCCAATTTGTCTCCGCCCCTTTGATAATGTTTTCATTAAAATTATAAATTGATGTATTAAATTGGTAACGAATACTATTAATTTAATATCTGAACGAAATAAAATGTTACTACTGTATTGGTGACAAAATATCAAATAAAAAGGAGTCGCAGTCAGGGATCGATAATCGATTTATTTGGTGACAGATCTACCATTCTGAGCACAGAGCTATTATTTAAGTAACAAAACTATTATTATAAGAACGAATATTATTATATTCATGTAATTCAATATAATTTTATTGGTTATCGATCTCTTATTTTACACATATATTAACATTAATTTGATAATTCATACCTGGGAACAATTTTTGTTTATCTGAGAACGAAAATATTTCGTGGCGATAGATCTATTTATTAGGTGATACAACTTGATGACAAATATAAATTTTGGTGATAGAAAATATAGTTCCCTATTATTATTGGCATAACATTATGAATTACATCGCATAATTTTGTATCTATTTTTATTGAGATTTCGATTTGAAGCAAATTCATTTCTTTTTTTTGTACATTAATTTCTATTACTCTCAAACGGTTCTGTATCCCTAGTACATTTAGTCACCACACAACATGTGGTTGTTGGCACCGTGGTAACTAGTATCGACACTGCCGCCGCCGCGCCGTGGCCACAAACTATTTATTGTTCTGTGGCACAGGCAGTGTCCTTTATTATTCTGTTTATGAGCCCACCGTTTTATTAAGAAGAAGGTTCCAAATCGCTATGCATACACATTACAATCATCACGTCTTTAGTTTAAGTCCAACTACGTCTTTATTCCTCACTGGGTAAACATAGCTAGCAGTCTTGAAAAACTGTACGGCCACGTTCAGCTGTATGAGTGTAATCAATTCTTAATTGGTATACCTAGTACCTCAGGTTCCTGTAACAGAGTGACGGGAACCTGAGCTAAGCTAGAATTATGTTTTTTATACTTTTGGTAAGAGTGCGAAAAATATTAATTTCTTCGACATACAATTCCACAATGAAAGAAAGAAGTAAAAATAATTCAGTCAATTAATCACATCGTAGGATACACAAAACAATGTGAATGCCCATAACTGAGCCCCCGCTCAGTGATATACTGAACACGTTGAACACTGAGAACATCCCACCCTTCCCTTTTATTCCTATGAAAGGTGAAATAAATTATTACCTATTCAAGAAAACAAACAATAAGTAAGAGAAAACGTTGAAACATCAAAGAAACGATGATGTCGCTGCGCACTGGCACCGAGCGAGTAACGAACGATCAGTTACGTCATTTTTCACCTATATTACTAGGGAATCATGAAATATCAAGAAGTCTCATGGCCTCATTGAAACGACACGGCGCGGCGGAGGATTGAGCGGTCAGAAATGCGGAATGAATCGAAAACAATCCGGGCTTCAATGCTTCTTTGATAACAAAAATAAGTAAAATATTTTAAGTAAAATAGAAGTACGCCAAAATCTGCAAAGAAATACTTACCTAGGTATCTTAAATTATTTTTTAACAACAAAGTCCAAATATTCATAATGTCTAAACACAAATATAATTATGGACTTATCCTGATATATACGAGTATGTTATTTCTTGCGTTCTCGAAAACGGTTCTAACGATTTCGTTGAAGTTAAAATTAAAGGGGCATACAAAAAATCGACTTAGCTGGGTCCAATGCTAAAAAAACGATTTTCCCATTTTTTTAATAATAACTATTAACTCTATTTTAGGGAATATACCTTCCGTATTTAAATTTGACATTTTATCGAGAGTTAGCTCTTAAAAATAAATTGTTTCAAAAATCCCAGGTACAAAAAAAATATTGTACCTATTTTTATTATATTCATGCTTAAATTGTGCAATTTTTATTTAGAATTTTTTCATAATTTATTATTCCACATGGCGAAACGTGGGAAAAAATTAATTCCACAAATCTCGTTTCTTATACGACATTTTGAGCTCAACATGGCGATCAAAACTACCAGGCGAGCATGAAAGCAAAGCAGGTTTACAATAGTATAATAATATTTTTACCGATTGCTTCGCCTTCGATTCTGTCGGTGATTCGTCCGTCAAGCATCCGGACCCCGCCCACTTTTGCTCCCCAAGCCACGCCTACTCCACATTTCCGATTGTTTGCAGTCATTGCTATCTGCCAAGTAATTGTGAAATTTTAAACGTATCAATTAAATTTGTGTAAGTACAAAAGATACGCAATTTAGTTCAAATAAAAATTTTCACCTCTCCAGCACATCTAGTTCCATGAGAATTTTTTTTTATTTCTTCAAATCTCGGTTGCGGATCTGGATCATTGTCATTGCAATCCCAGCTTATTTCCGGATCCTGGAAGAGCGTTATGAAAAAAAATTTACTTTCACGTTTTAGCTAGGTACTCTATGAAATAAGTTGTTTATAAATATTTCTACATGATAAAAAAAAATAAGTGAAAAAAAAGGCATTGCCTGGGTGGGCTTCATAGTTTTCATTAATTGTTTTGGCCACCTCGGTATTCTATGGCTATTATTACTCCAAAAACAGATTTATCACATACACCCAATCACACAAGTCGATGTGCTGTACGTAATTTATAGCTAAAATTATTTTGTACTGTGAGATCGGCCTACTCGGTCGGACGCGAACAGTCGCGCTCCGTGTCATCCATGACTGGAGCGCTAGGCCCGCTCGACACGCGCAACGCGCCGCATGGGCCGCGAACTTATTAGGAGAACAGAGGTTTGGAGGAGATGTGGAACACGTTTATGAATGGCACACGTCATTGATAGCAAAGTACAACGACCCAGGGGTAGCAAAAGTAAGGGTCGGGGACGTGTGGCTAGGTTTTATTAATTTCTAAATAATGCATAAAAATAAAAGATTTTTTACACCGATTTCGGTTAATTATAACTTTTAATACTTATGTTAGTAAAACAGAATGATAAAATAACACTTAAAATATTGGACAAGTCCATAACACACATACCAAATATTTTGTTTCAATTAAACTACCAAATTAATACCGACTTATACAGTTCACTTTAATACATGTTTACAGTATTAAAGTTCACCCATAGCCTTAATGTATAATGTCGTTTTATAAATAAATAAAATAAAATAAAATCAATTTGATAGTGGTGAAATACCTATTCAATCAACTCAAGTACTTCAAAATTCAAGTCTGTATAAACTTGCTCTGCGCATTAGTAAACTTACATGTCGTGTATGTGAAAATAATTAATTTGAAGAATTTTCCCTCAAACAAAATTCCTACGTTAGGGCTTAGGATGCGTGGTGGGTTGAAGCATTCGACACAACGCTACCAGGATATCATAAACAAGAACAGTCTACGCAGACGTCCACTCAGACGACGCGCACACGTTTTTGTTTGGCAATTGCGGCCTTTTTGCTTAGTAAATTCCAACTAACTGCTTCTTAATACTAGGGTAGCATAGCACTTACGTAGTTAGCGCGCAAGTCGGTGTGATTATGTTCTATGCCGTCATCGAGCACCGACACTCGTACACCGCTGCCATTGAATCCCATTTCGTAAACAGGTAACACGTTCAAATCTAGACGGGGTAGATTCCGTACAGTACGCGTATCTTGCTGAAATAAAAAAAAATCAATTGTCCTCCAATGTCCTCAGCCTCAGAGCAATTGAATTTTATTTAAGTGCCCAAGAGTTTTTAGAAAAGATGGTCTTATTCTAAAGTATCAGGAACTACACGGCACAAATACATAGTAACATAACACACTGGTTCACGTCTTATTTCTTTACAGGGTAGACATACTAAATAGTCTACAAGACTCGAAGGCCACGTTTGGCTGAATTGAAATTCATATAAAGAGGGTCAGATTGTTACAACCCTATGGCTTTCCTTGATCGAAAAGCTGTGATGTTTTTTCTTTGCTACCAGAGCAGCATGTAAGCTTGTGTAGATGAAGAGAATGGTGAATGGAGTGATCACATTCTCATGTGCCGACATACCAAAAAATCATAACTTACCAAATACCATTCCTTACTCCAGAGTTCGTCGTTAAACAGCGGCCGCCTGGCGACTTCTGCTGCCCGCGGCTTCCTTGCTCCAGTGCTGTTGGTGCGTAATCTTTTAACCCTTATAACGGCCATTTCTGGATCAGGAGTGGGGTACCGCTTCACTCTGGACTTCAAAAATACTTGTTCTGCCCAACGTACCTAAGAAATCCATACTAATATAAATGTGAAAGTGCGTTTGTCCGTATTTTAAAATGTCAAAACAACTAAACCGATCTCCATGAAATGATGCATGCATATACTACAT
This sequence comes from Amyelois transitella, assembly GCF_032362555.1. Classification (NCBI taxonomy): domain Eukaryota; kingdom Metazoa; phylum Arthropoda; class Insecta; order Lepidoptera; family Pyralidae; genus Amyelois; species Amyelois transitella. The sequence goes on along the minus strand of NC_083519.1, from coordinate 1,564,729 downwards.
AGAGTAGAACTCAAAGACAAAGAATAATTATCACGCGAGAGTTGCTGCGGGCGCAAGCTAGCTTAGGTACCTACATTATATGTTTTTTATTAGAAAAGTACCTTGTTAAAAATCAAGAAATAACGTATCTATGTACGAGTATATCGACAAAAGTGCTTGAAAATATTAATGAATGAAAATGCAACAAAATAAGTTCTGCAAGTGGAAAGATGACCTATCCTTTTAGTAAAGAGGCAGGATAGCATTCCCACGGGCAGAGCACAGCTTCAAAAGCTATAAAGAAATTCATAATACTAAGTTTGTTAATAATTTGCCGTGAAAAATAGGTTGAATAACTTATACCATTAGCGACATCTGTCTGAAAAAAGCTTATTTAGAACTATCTATTTGGCTATTAGTTTGGTTTGAATTTGGTGATTCTAGACTATAATGTTTTCCGGAAAAATAAATACTTATTATGCGTATGATTTCATGAACTACGTGAGGAAATCGTAATCATTCTGGCAATTGAATGTATAACCTTGATCTTATCTTATTATCTTAGGTACCCCTGTAAAGATTGCAAAGGTCAAACGGGAATCGCAACGTATAAAACTTGACTTAGGTACTCAACAGGCGTTCGCCGGGCTCCTCTCCAAAGCGGTGAGGATGTATGACTTAGGTAGAAGAACAAGATTTTATAAAGTTCCCTTTCTGTCTCCGTTTCACAAGCTTGATAAAGATAAGTTAGGTACAGTTTAGTTTTATTATTTTTTAGTTCTTTTAGGTTATTATAGTCATAATTTTTACTATGAGGACTAATAATGATGGGCACTAATGTGATAATGGGTCAAGTTTTTAACTTTACTTAATACCAGTTTGTTACGTGTTTATACCAAATTCATCTATGCGATTCGATCGATTAGCATTCAGATTCCCGCCCCGCCTTTATTGGGGTGGGGAAAACGGGGTTAGTGCACCGACAGACTCACGTGTATTTCGCTAAAATGCACCAGGCTGCCATGAACACAAAGGGATGTTCCCTGTAGGAACATGTGTGAACTCACCCTCCTGTCTTTAATGAGTACGCTAGTGTGTATCGCGGATGGGGTGCGCCGTTGCTTCTCGTGTTCGTATTTCAAAAACGCGTACATGTTTGGAAATCCGCGTATCTGAAAGAAAGTATTATGTTGTGGTTACGTTAAGAAATATCATTTATTATATTTCTTTTATTTATACTACAATAATGTGTCCTTGTAAAGCCTTACAAAGCATTTGCCTACACAAATTTGTATAGGAAAAGTAACAGCGGGGTTTAAAGGAAATGCTACACAATCTATAAAGGCGCTTTGGAAGCCTTACTGAATTTTAGCTGCAATACGTTCAGACTGTGTTATAGGTATAGGTATACAGTGAGAAAAGGAATCATACGTATATCATAGTATTATTATATCATTCAACAGATCTCCGTATCATTGATGCAGAGATCTGTAAGGGGTAAGGTTTTATGTACATTCATCGCCGTCTTCACGTTAGTTCGTTGGTTAAGTACTAACTTTCTGACTGATTTCATCAAGGTTTCACTTCTACATTTACGCTTCTTGCTTATTAAACAGTTTTTAACTTAGTCAATTTGCTTTCATTCTTCTTTTTCCTCATTTCAATTTCAAGTTCTAGTAGCTATTACATATGTATATACAATATATCTCTTGTGGGGTAGACCAACAGAAAAGACTGGAAAGGCCACATTCAGCTGTATGGCTTAATGGTGGAGAGATTCAAATAATGACATGTTGCTAGCCCATGGCCTACGTGGGCCCTTCCCTTAGTCGCTTTTACGACATGCATGGGAAATTATGTAGTGATCCTATGCTAAAGTGCCTAAATCACACGGCACTGGAACCACACGGTGCTACTAGGTATTAAAGCAGCAATACGCAGCGGTGTAAAATATCTACATACATATGGTTGCAAGTATGACGTGAGGGATTGTCTATTTATAGAGGGTGAATCTAAATTTGGCTTAGAGGGGAATGTGTGAGCGAGCAGTAATTCTGTACTAAATTGGTGCATGTTGTTAATTTAAATTAGTATCTAATAAATAACATGTTTGACATAGAATCAAATTTAATAAAAAAAAAAAAATTACGTCACTATGGCATTTGAAATGTTGAATTTAATTAACACGTGGACGTAATAGTAAGGGTAAACTTTAAAAATTTTCTTGTCATAAATTACCCTTACCTATATTTAATGTAAAATAGAGAATCTTGAAAGTTTTAGCAACATTTTTCATTAGCGGTATTGATATCGAGACGCGTTTTCCCTCCTTTTAACGGGATTTATTATGCACCCCTGCTTTGGCCAAATCAAGACACACCCACTGTAATTACCTCTTGTTCAAAATATTCTCTTATGCATTTCTAACGTCCTAGTAAGTGACGTCTAAAACAATGGGATGTAGGCGGCGCCCTGGACGATTTCTGACACTTTTGGGCGGATTTAAACCCTTCGAAATCCGCGTCGCATCTATTAGTTACGTGAATGGAGTTGCAGAAATGGAGCCAATTACCAAACACTGGATCTTATTAATATTAATTACAATAAAAATAAGGTCAGATCAAGTACCCGAAAGTCCCGAAATTGACAAGCTTGCATGAAAAGAGTTATAAATGTGGATGAAGCGAAAGAAGTATGTACGCAGGGATCGAAACAAGTGGAATGATGTCTATGCCTACTCCGTCGGGAGAGAGACGAAATTTTAATATGAACCTTAGCATTAACGTAGGTATTAAACAACAATTTTGTTGTCAAAGAACCTTTCAAACATGATCTGATCATGTTATATACATTCGTCATCAAAGCGTTTGATAAATAATAATTTCGTACGATCAAATACAACATTGCTATTATGTATCAACTAGGCTCGCAAACCTTGAAAGAAATAATAGAAATAATTCACAGTAACGTTAGCGCAGCTGCAGACTGAAGCTGACTGAGACTAGTCTATAAATTCATGAGATGATTGAAAGAAAATTAAATATTATTTCAATTGTTTTGGCTGCCCCAAGGCTGTCTGTCATCTGTAAAATCTTCTTCAAATTAAGTGAATTCTCTATGTAAAATCGTTAAGTCATCACATTATTTTTGACCGACTTTTAGAAAAGGAGACGGTTGTCGTTCTCAATCCGGCCAGTATTTTTTTAGAACGAACCCATTCGCAGTCGCTACCATGACGTTTAATTATTATGTATAATAAATACATCACAATTCAGTTTTGTTTGACAGCTTATACCATTGCGCAGACTAAGCTGTGATGCGCACAGAAAACTAGGTAATCTGCCACGCAAAAAATGACGTCATCCTAACAGTTTAAAGTAGGTACAATAGCTATTTTAAGTATTTCTATTCTATTGTTACAGACAGTCATCAAATCATCGAAAATCATTCTTGATCAAAGAAATTGCAAACTCTAACAGAGCCTTCTCCAATGACTTAATGTCAGTTTTGAGACACGTAAATGTCATTCATGTCCGTGTCAGTTGGAAATAGATGCCGTCATGTGATGTCCCGAACACACGATTGTACTAGGATAACATGAACTGCGAGGAGAACAATTAACGTCCATACAAGTAACGTCAACAATGTGTTATCGAAATGATTCGGGTTTTAAAGACATACGAGTAATATGGCGCATGGCGTAGCGTAAGCGTTAAAAATATTGAAAATAAAACCTTTAAAAAAAATTTGATGGTATCCTTAGACTAAGGACTAACTAAATAACTTTATTCATTATTAAACTATACCTATCATGAAGTTTTTTTTTTCTATAAAGGCGAATATTTCAAATATTTTCTATGGAGAAAATAGTTTTTTGAAATAACGAAATATTATGAACTAGGTAACAAAATTCCAATTATATTTCATAATACTCACATACAGACAAAATGAAATAATCAATAGTTTTATCCTGTATTTATTGCATGAATTAGCTCATTTTCTTCCGTAACACTTTGGCACCTGCTGCACTTGCGGGCATTAGTGTTTGTATGGTTTACTTACTATGTTGTGTACCACACATGTCAAATCCATATAAATACAATTCTGTGCGTCAAGATCTCACATACGTACGAACGATCCCACACTAAACTCAGTCGTTCGCCGGAAACCACACAGCCATAGCAAATATAGTGTTAAGACACGTACGGGGTTTGTACGGTAGTCACACGTGGACACGATTGTCATTACGGTTGAGCCATGTGAGTTTTCTGAGTCACACATGTACCAGGGCAGCAGAAATGCCAAGGAGGATATATCCACATATGTACGGGTGTGTGGGTTACGCCATAGGCATAGGGCAGTCTCGTACCCCAACAGTTGTCCCGGATCGGCTACCCTTACGGGAATGTTTAATGAAAATATTTATGTTATGAGATATTATACTTGGTTTACTAACTTTGGCGAACTGATATTGTGATATATACTATTTTTATACTTTGATTATTTTATTCTGAAATAAACTAACTTTCTCTTTCCGAACTAATTTATTTGACTGTAATGAAGAGTATGTATTTCGTTCAACAGGATAAAATCATTTTGTAGCTTAATATAAAAGTATTATTTAATACTGAGAGGACGCTTTGGCTCAGCAGTGGGACACAATTAGTAAGTTAAAAAAAAAAATTTCTTTAATATTTAAATAGTGTGAATGTACCTAGTTCTTTATAAAACAGATTAGGCGTAGACTTACTCAAAGATTAAGTTTTTATGACAGGTATAATATAAAGTGTCATTAACTAACCTAAACAAAATGAATACATAAAGTCATACATACAATTACAAGATAATAGATTGTCTTTAAAATAAATATTTCATCCAAAGAGTGAGCTAATGATCCAATCAAGATAGTAAGTTGCTAGTAAATTACTAATGGAAAGGAAACGTGTGTGTGTGTACCTATCCTTTTCGTGCGTAGAACCGCCCACTTGTTGATTTCAGAAATAGAATGAGCGCTTCCTGTAACCGCCTGAAAATGAATTCTCTAGTGATTATGGTTGCCTAGTATCGGCGACGCCAATTCTACAGTTAGCGCCGCCTGAAATTTCATGAAACCTGTGGAAGATCTGCGCGAACGAAACAAACATAAATAAAATCACGCCGTCTAAAAATGCGTGGCGAGTAACTAAGAAAGTCTTTAAAAAAGTGCCCATTGTGTACTGTGAAATATGTGATATAGGAGGATATTACGATTTTAGGTTTAAAATAAAATAAAAATCCTTTCATTAAAGATTGTCGCTTCAAAAAATTTTGAAGGAACTAGGCGCTACTTTGATTTAGTAGCGCAGCCCGCTGCCAAGGCTACTCAAACATAAAAGATTCAATTTAAATATGGTAGGTCCCTACTAAAACTTACTCAAATAAGGCGCTAGATGACGGTAGTGTGCCATGGCATTTTATAAAAATAGCAATACCATAGTGATGTACAATTTATTTTTTATATTTATGTATATTAGCTTAAGCCGCAGCTTCGCCTGTGCGGCTTTAGCATCACCTACAAAATAATACAGGATTTTCGCTAATTCCACGGGAACTTAATCTTCAGAATCTTAATTAATATTTCGTTAAATTTCTAGAAGAATAATTCTAACCCACAAAGGACATAAACGTGATGATATGTTTGTGTATATATGAATTAATTCCGTAGATAACCCGTGGTGAGGAAACATACAAATTTCGTATTTATAATATTTAGTTAGGAGTAATTGTGATTGAGACTATATAAGTATAAGTTGGCAAAATTTCATGCAGATAGGTTTAGTAGTTTAATTGTGATCCTTAAAAACAAACAAACTCGCTTTCGTATTTTAAATATTAGTATGGATGCGGGAATGACTGATCTTTATTTTGGAAAAAATCTTACATACATGCATACATATAATCACGTCTATATCTATTGCGGGGTAGACAGAGCTAACAGTCTTGAAAAGACCGATAGGCCACGTTCATCTGTTTGGCTCAATGATACATAGAATTGAGAATCAAATAGTGGCTGGTTATCAGCCCATCGCCCAAAAGAAGAATCCAAGCCTACAAGCCCATCCCTTAGTCGCCTTTTATGGGAACTGGATGGAGTGGTCCTATTTTTTTATTGGTGCCGTGAAGCACATGGCATGAACCATACGTCAAAAATCTTAAGAGTAAAAATAAACTCGCTGAAACTTTTATTTCAATGTGCATATACTACACATGATTTTCAGTTCCAAGCAAATTTCATTTTGATATCCTATTTTGAATTTTAATCGATTTCACTGTTCGTGTAACTCCGAGTTAAAAATAAATAACTCTTTGTTCTCTTTTTAAAAAGAAAATATACCGTGGGCAGCGATTGTCACGGATGGTCGCGTCGACTAGCGTTAACCGCTCCTGACATGTGAACTACTAGGAAATTAGAAATTGTGAGGATTAAAAATAAAATCGTTCCTTTTTCTTTTTTAAAATCAAGTTGGCTAAGGCAATAAAAAAAAAATGGAACCTTATAGTTTCGTTATGAACGTCTGTTCATCTGTACGATAATTTAAAGCTATTTTGACTGACATAATTATACATATATAGGTTCCATGTGGTCTAGAGCGGGTTTGAACTAACAGAGGTTTGACCAAAATTCCAGCGGGAATGAAAATTAAAGGGATTATTCCATTTAAGTGGACGGAGTCGAGAACTTACTCTAGTTCAATATGTGCTAGGTGTGTGTTAGTAGCTGTTACCCGCGAATATGCTTACAAACTTGGGATTCTTTATTAGGCGATGGGTTAGCAACCTGTCACTATTTGAATCTCAATTCTATCATTAAGCCAAATAGCTGAACGTGGCCATTCAGTCTTTGCAAGACTATTGGCTCTGTCTACCCCGCAAGGGAGACGTGACCATATGTATGTATAAGAAAACAACTATCTTTGTCTTATCGATAAGGCACAACACTAAGCTGTATTGGACAAACACGTCAGTGATTGACGAGGCAAACTGTAACAAATGGTCGGTTAATTCCCAACATTAGTCTCCATTAGTGTTGGGAACGACACCAGTGTTGCCAGTTCGACAACGTAATTGTTCAACTAATTGCTAAATTGCTTTTTGAATACCCTTTGTATTTTTAAAGCATTACAACAAATTTCTACAACTATTAACGTAAATTTGTAGTTATTGTTTGGAATTGTCAAATTACTTCGTTGGTATCGGAATTGCTCCTAATCTGCGTCTCGAGCTTACTCACATACATTATAATCACGTCTTTATTCCTTGCGGGGTGGATAGAGCCAATAGTCTCGAAAAGACTGAAAGGCGACAGTGCCTTAATGATGAATTTAAGATTCAAAAAGTGACAAGTTGCCAGCGTATAAAGAAAATTCCAAGTTTATTTAATAAAATTGGGATTCTCTGATATAATATAACTAGCTGTGCTCGCGACTTCGTCCGCGTGGAATAGTTACCCCGATTTTTTTCACATTTTCCTTTATATCTTCGCTCCTAATAGTTGCAGCGAAATGTTATATAGCCTAGCCTTTCTCTATTCAACACAAAAAGAATTTTTCAATTCGAACCAGCAGTTCCTGAGATGAGTGCGTTCAAACAAACAAACAAACTCTTCAGTTGTACAATATTAGTATAGGTAAACTTTATAAGTCCCTCCCTAGACTGACTTTTACAATCTGCACTTGAAGAGATATAGCTGCCTTATTAAGTTTCATGAGTGGACCCCGTGTAATTCGGAACCTAGGTACCTATGATCATAATCATCGTATTACATCTGCGATCTATCATACAAGTGCGTGCGTCAATCCGTGTGCATTAATCTGATAACTTATTTGTGTGATTTTAGCTATAATATTTCCATTTCATTAAGCAAAAACTGTCGATAAATGTCAACAAGTAACGCCCACGTTATATTATGACCATGACTATGAGTTTGAAATAAAAATAGTTTTTTTTTGGTATACAAAAAATAGAAGGCTTAGTAGAGTTATGTAAAGTTCGTTTCTTTTAAGAGTAAGAAATAAAAAAAGTATGATAAAAATATAATGTGAGACTAACCTAAGATATTACACGCTGTGAGTAAATGTATTTTCAAACAATAAGACTTATCAAGATTATTTCTTTTTATTCCAGTCGGGGGTAAAAATTCGATTTTTCTATATTTTCACTCTTTTTTTTACCCGAAATAATTTTTACATATTAAGATAATTACTAGGCAAAGATAATTGTGTTTTTCTTTCTGACGTCATTTGAAACCATTGTCAAATTAGTCACAGGCGATAATTACTGAGTAGGTTTCAAACAGTAAAAAAAATTTGAGCAATCAGACTTTTCACGTCAGAGGTGGGTAAGATCCTGCGATAGCTTTTTATTTTTTGTGTTTACTATTTTTTATGGTCTCTCTGACGTCCACCGAGCACCGCTAGGTCAACCAGGTGCTACTATAAGTTTTGAATGCAACGCAAAAGTTTAAAATCAGAAATCCAATATTGGTTAGGTAATCTAACAAGGGTTGCGGGGGTTTGACGGGAATCGCTTTGTGTAGATACCTGACTCACCTAATCCAGTATCCATCATCAAAGACATACCCTGGGATCCTCTCCCGAGTGTAGAGGATGCAACTGAGAGTAAAGTCAGGAGGAGGAATTATAAATGCCAAAGTAACTCTGTCTGTCTGTTACGCCTTCACGCCTAAACAAATAAATCGATTTTGATAACATTTTGTACGGAGATAGAGTTTACCCTGCGGAAGAACATATTATTGCGAAAAAAGGGAGAGGAGGGGTTAAAAGGCGGGATGAAAGATTCTCAGTGAACTTGAAGGCTTGAACGGCGATTGAAGTCGCGAGCAACAGCTAGTGAGAAATTAGATCATGGAAAAATTAAAAACCGATACAACTACAACTAAGTCGCCGTTTGAAGCGATTCCGTTTGTACACGAAAATTTAAACCCGCCCAAAGCCGCGATCTAAACTTAGGCTTAAATACTATAAAAAATACCTCTGATCAATAACCTCCCTAATATTACATACATACATACATACATAAAATCACGCCTCTTTCCCGGAGGGGTAGGCAGAGACTACCTCTTTCCACTTGCCACGATCTCTGCATACTTCTTTCGCTTCGTCCACATTCATAACTCTCTTCATACAAGCTCGGCGGTTTCGGGTACTTTTGACCTGACCCTTTACCAGGACGTCCTTAATTTGATCAAGATACGTTCGTCTAGGTCTTCCCACTCCGAAAAACTAACTAACTTTTTTTCCCGGTCTTTTTTTTCTTAATATTCTCCCATTTAATTAAGATAACCCAACACAGCCAGTCCATTCAGATAAGCACGATATCAATATAAGCGATATCCACTTATCACCCACTTGATATAGAAGGCGGGCTTTGATTTCTTTGAAGTACGTGTTGAGTGTCCACCTCTTCGGCTATATGCTGTCCTGGTAGCATGGAAAAATGTGGAACGTGTCAGCCATTTTCTTTAGATCGTAAAAGGCATTATGTGGCTAGGGATATTTCGTAAAAGAGGGGTATGAAAATGAAATCAATAGGGTTTTTTCACGAACGATAATAAGTCATGTGTGTTATCTAATCTCTCTTTCTATCTTTTTAACCCCCGTTGGAAAGAGGGGGGTGTTATATGTTTAACGAGTCTGTCTTAGAGTGAGGGAAGATAATTTCTTCCCGTAAAAGAAAACGTCGACAATTTTGAATCCATAATCTTTTGGCGTCCCAAACTCAGATCTGTAGGTATACCTTACCTACACTCACTTACTACTTCTTCAGTCATTTAGTTTGGCAGAGGAACGTTTTTCAGACATAGAGTCCGTCGTTATATGTGACTTTCTTGACAGTCATGATTACTGAAACTAATGACATTTATTAACACCAAAGAAAAACGAAAGGTGTTATAAGTCAGACAAGTCTGTCTCGATTTGTGTACGGACGAGTGAACCAATTTTTAGTCCATTATTCCACGAAATATTTCTTCAAACAATTTGCAAAAAATCTAAAGTTTCATCAAATTCTTTAGTACAATATGGTGTATTTATATTCCATAGCTTCATTTGTATTTGTTATTGTGTTAAAATTGAAACAAGAAACTGTATTTTTATGTAACTTAACCATTAATATTTAATTACTGCGGTGTAACGAAGGATTATTTGTATTGAAATTTTAATTGAGTGGCTTTTCCGTGGCGACATTGTAATGTGGTCTACCGTAGACATAAAATTTTATTATTTCAGAATCTAACTATGTTAATTTTCGACATTTAACACTATACATAATACGATCTAGATGAATTTTTCCTAATTGTTCATTCTTATGCCGTGTGGTTCCCGGCACCAATAAAAAAAGAATAGGACCAGTCCATCTCGTTCCCATGGATGTCGTAAATGGCGACTAAGGGATAGGCTTATACACTTGGGATTCTTCTTTTAGGCGATGGGCTAGCAACCCGTAACTATTTGAATCTCAATTCCATCATAAAGCCAAACAGCTGAACGTGGCCTATCAGTCTTTTCAAGACTGTTGGCTCTGTCTACCCCGCAAGGGATATAGACGTGATTATATGTATGTATGTATGTATGTTCATTCTTATTTATTGATATAAGTACAAAAAAATTAATTTCTATACAATATAAAAAATTAAAGTACTTTAGAGTATGTTAAAAAGGGTACTTGGGATAGTCTTTTAGATAATATAAAAAGGCCAAGTGCGAGTCGTACTCGCACATTAAAGGTCCCGTACCGTTATGTAAGTAGGTATTTAAATTTAAACCAAACTTATTGTGAACAAATCCGTTCACCATAATTAAAAAGCGTACACAGACGTGTAAGGTATTCTATTCTATATATTCATTTAAATAACATGCATGGAGGTCCTTTTATTTTCCTAGTAGCTTCCAAATTACAACCTTAGTAGGTTGAGTTTCTAAAAAAATTATAAGGGCTTTATCTTTTGTCAGCGGGTCCCTAAAATGGTCTACAAAATCAAAATGTAAAGCTTTTTATCTCACATAGAGGTATACTTATTTGAATATTTTAGAAGGGTCTTTATAAGTAAGAGTTTTTGACTTGAAGGTTTTATGCTTTGATGTGATAATTCATACGTTTACCTAGTGAAGACTACATTAGTAATTTGTTTATGTGTGTGCAAATAGACCTTTTTTCTAATTTGTGCTTATATTGACTAGTTGTTGCCTGCCGTTTTTAACGCGTTGTATTTTTTGTAGACCTTCGTAATATTTGTTTTTATTCTCACCTGTGAGACCTCTGTCATCCATCACACATACATGTTTTATTTTACGACATTTTACCATATATCCCGAAGTGGTCCTATATCCATAAGGTCAAGATTTCAATCATGGAAACTTACACAAATCGAGAGATTTAAAAATTTTATAGGCAAAGCTTTTCTATATGCTCTAAAGCTCTGTGGAATTTGACGCAGTATAGTTGTTGTAAGGCTTTAACCATTTATATGATAAATACGAATTGATAGATGTATCAGTTATATTCTGTGTAAAAATAATTTCTCAGGTGAAACCACATAATGGATTTCGTGAAATGGTATATAACGGACGGTATTCGTAAAATAAGAATATACGAAAGTTTCCATAGGAACAAAGTCCCGGGCAAAATATATGTACTTAGTTCATAAAATACTCACCGGACCTCCATAGACATAACCAAGTTCTAGAGCGACCAGTTGCGCCACTTCTGCACCACCTTCCACCTCCACCGTCCATTCGTCAACGAAATGCTTTGCCTCTTCAAGACCATTATGGACTTCATAGTATTCATGGTAACCTGGTACCCAGGGCTGGTCATACGTAACAGGCTCATACCACGCCACCACAGATGAAAATAAAACAGTTTTAAAAAAAATAACAAAGAGAATGAACATAATTTTTAATTTTAGAATTAGGAACGGATAATCCGTATTATTTTTTAATTTAGTGTGGCAGCGGCGGTGTCTGCACAAATACTAGCGTTCGCGCGGAAAACAACAGTGAAAAAGTGTGATTTTTCCGGCCGGTGCAAACAAGACTTGCGTCCTGGCGTCACGCGCAAACCAGCGCATCTCTCTTTGCTATCAGTACTGAACTATTTTTTATGTGGTTTTGTTGACAATGCGAGTTTTCCATTGACCCTAAACTACTTAGCACAAGCACAATTCTTTTTTTAATTCCTTTTATGGCTTTGAAAGCTAAAACTAATATACGCACGAAAATTAACCTACGTAGTAAGATCAGGTTGAGAGAAGCCCCATTGGTTTTACCTCAGAGATAGAAAGAAGATATAATATAGGGATGCCTTGTAATATGAGTCCTAGCCTAGTAATTGCATATATGTATAATACTTAAAAAATAAACGCCTGCCTATTTACAATCGCAATGAACTAAACTTCAATAATGCTATGCTATCTTCTTAAGTCTAAATATCTACTTGTTATTCAGATTACTATGAGCTAAAGTTTTTTCGGGCACATTATTGAGTCTATCCGTGGCAAGCAAATAATTTTTTACGTTAATTATTTATTTTCCTACCTTTTTGGATACTGACATGCGTGTGATGCACACATATACCGTCGTTATTCCTTTCGGAGTGCACAGAACCCATAGTCTAGAAAATATATTAATCTAGATATTAATGTGAATGAAGTATAATAGTATGTTTATTGAAGGGGACGTCGAATCTCCTTCTTCCTGAAGGCTTCAGGACAGGAATTCGACAAGAAACCAACTCGGAGGTCGAGAAAATAAAACGAATTATTAAGATATCACGCAATGAAAGGTTGCTTGCCCTTCGCCAAAAAAGTACGTAGGAGCGCCTCTTTTTTTTTGAATTTTCACTTGATCAACTTTTGGGAACTATGCGATAACAGAAGTACTTATATGGCACACACTATGACTTATCTTTGCTTCTTTTTTCAAGTATTATACTTTGATGCATTTGCTTAGTAAACCTACTTTCATACATACATATAGTCACGTCTATATCCTTGTCTCCTTGAGTTGACTGAGCCAACAGTCTCGAGAAGACTGAAAGATTTCAACCCGTTATCTCCACAAAAACACTGTATCTACTATATGATGAATATTCGTCCAATAAAATGGCCATAAAATAATGACTATCATGTAGTCATTGCATAAACATCAGTGTGTCAGTAGAGCGCCGGCATTGAGCGCATCAGAGTAAACAATCATAGATGCAGTAGTGTGTCCACGCCGCTAATTAGAATATAATATTAATTAACAAAATTCGTACCGTGTGGTTCCCGGCACTAATGAATAGGACCATTTCTTTCCCATGGATGTCATAAAGACAACCGAGGAAAGGCTAATAAATTTGGGATACTTATTGTAGGCGATGGGCTCGCAACCTGTCTCTATTTGAATCTCAATTCCATCATTAAGCTATACAGCTGAGCGCGGCCTTTCTGTTTATTCAAGCCTGTTGGCTCTGTCTACCCGAGAAGGGGTATAGATGTAACAATATTTATGTGTACAAAAACGTTTTGGTAAAAGATCAGGTTAAGAGTATCTGAAACCGGCAAGCTTGCATGAAGAGATTTATGAATGTGGATGAAGCGAGAGAAGTATGTAGGGATCGTGGCAAGTGGAAAGATATAGTCTCTGCCTATCCCTCCGGGGAGAGAGAGCCGTGATTTTATGTATGTATTAACAAAAGACTATCAGTGGTCTAATGGTTAAGGTCAAGGAGTTTACTGTACAATTACATTAGTTCTATTGTAAGGAACTTACACGTCTAGGCAATTGGATGATTCAATATGTCAGGTTCTCCTGCAAAGAAACCTCAGAAATTTCTGATAAAAGTAATGATGACGAAGAAATTCACTAAGGATTTTTTCATATAACTACGAAATGCATGGTTACCACACAACATACATAAAATGAAAATCGTCCCTGGCGTCCGAAATACTTGCCTACCCTAGGAACATGGAGTTTATTTTGGGCCGAAACGAGCTACTTTGGACAGTGGCTCCAAAACTGTGGAACTTAATGATGTTATAGCAATTTAATACAAAGAATAAAATTAACAATAGCAACTGCATCTCTGCTGTTTTTTTACCTTAAATTATACAAACATCATAACAATACAAAAAAAAGACAGAAGTTGTAAATAAATAGTTTTACCTTTGGAAGACAGACACGTGGATGAGAACCCTTCATCAAATTTCTATGCAATATAGATATTACAAACAAACAAACAAACGTGTTAAACTTATAAGATTTAATTAAAATGGCATGTATTGTCATTAATTCAGTTACTTGCTTATCTGAATCCTCAGCTGGCAAAGGCCTCCCGGTTCTTCTTCTACAAACTATTATCAAAAGCATAATTATTGCAATCCATTGATTAAGTAAAATATATCTTTGAAAAATTGATAATCCTATCTTATAGTCTTTAACGGATCTATTGAGTTAAGATAAAAATAGATACATTACTATAAAACCACTTATCTCGATGGAGTGAAGAGTGAATATTATCCAATAAATAAAAGCTAGCACGCTGACTGATTGACTGACTGACTATGCACAACTCAAACTGCTGAGTCTAGAAATTTGAATATAGTTTCTTAATGTGGTGAAGCAGTGCACTAATACAGAATTTTCCGAAATTCCCGCAGTAAATGAATGCGATATTTTGTTTTACGGGAGCGAAGCCGCGAGCGAATTCTAGTTTTATGATAATTATCATATCATTTTTATAATGAGTACTAGTATATACTGAAGTTATACGTAAGCGCTACTTCTTTATTATAAGTAAGCATTACTGTGTTCGTATACTCGTAAATATTTCTTTATTTGTAAAATAATAATACTTATGTAATATTTTGATATTTAAAAATATTGTGGTGAAACTTTAATAAGCTACGCTATTTATGTTTTCTGTATTATAGGTTGAAACTGTAACTTTTAGAAGTAATAAACATACAATATAACATTGGCAAGATATTCTCTGGCTCTGTAAGCGACAAAATTAATTAAGTCGTTACATGTGAGTCAGATTAACCGATGGTTAGTGAGCACGCACAATGACTCTTTAAGTACCAATGAGTAAATAAGTATTCATACCATTTCCGCATTCAACAGATTTACTTGTATAGAAATGCTTGCCATAACATATCAGCCGATATGCCTGTTTCAGTAGTGTTAAAAATTACCGTTAATTTCTCGGTACTTTTAGAATAGATCTCCACTCTATCGCTATCTCGTTGATGAGGCATGAGGTAACGAGGGGAAAAACAGATTCATATATTACAAGCTCGCATTTTTTGTCTGGTATCTAAAGAAAAACAAAATGGGTGTCAGCTGCTGCTGATTTTAAAACAAAGTAGGGTTCGCCGCGTGGTTTCCAGCACTTTAGAATAGAACTTCTCCATATCTTTGGGTGTTAGTGATTTTATGTTAATGTATGTTTGGATCTTTCTTTTAGGCTATGTTTACCAACTTGTCGTTATTTCCAAATTTCACTTACATAATTAGGGACACATCTTTAGATAAAAGTAGTCTTTGACTCTAATCTTTGACTCTCAATACGAATAATCTATTTTCCTCGTATGAGTACTCGTAGAGACACGATAAGGCAATATGAGATGCGGTAATATTAAATCATGTTTACATTTTTGAGTTCGTAGAATCTGAGTTATAGGAAGTATCTGACCATTATCTGAATGTAATAGCATTTAATCTACGGAAGGAAAAGATGAGTAACTTCTAATAGACTTTATTAAGTTATGACCGAAAGACCCAGATAGATGCTAGTCTTTTATATATAGTGCTAGCGAGCAGATGTTTAACGAAACGCATTCATTCATACAGCTGCATCCTACACCTAAGTACGTACAATTAAGGCGAGGCTAAATCATCTCATCAGGTTACTCGTTCTGTTGACATGATTGATTTTTTAAAATAGGTTAAATGTCGCTTTGCCAGGAACAAGATTGAAACCTTTACTTAAGTAAAAGATCATATTTATATATGCATACATTGGTATTTCATTCTGGTTTCCTTGATCATTTATTTCAAATATACCGGTATTATATTAGAACAATAACAAAAGCTATTCTTTTTGTTAAAAAAAACAGTTTCGTAATAAATTACCAAATGTCTGCATCAGAATTTTATGTTTTATGGTAATATTTAGAAGATTTTCATAGTTCCATCATCTCTTTTTTTTTAATTATCGGTATTTATTGTATAATCTGTATAATTTCTTCTCGCTGAATACTGAAACATTTCGTGAAATTTGCCTCGCCTTAAAGTTTGAGTACCGCTGGCCAAACGCATCCGCGCACACGCCAGTCGCAATGCGTGCGCCGGCCGGCCCCGCGGCGTGCGCCGTACTTCTCTTCTTTCCTGTTATCCTGGTACTCGCCAGTCACGACGAGGCTGGATACTATGTGGAGGAACCGTTTCATGATGACGTTTTTGATGTGTGAGTGATTCTGTGAAATTATGCTTTGCACTATTAGATGGAACTTTATCAGGATTAGTAAAGTTAAATTATATAACATTTTTTGACCCTATAGTATCCTGGTAACGACGTTGCGGGAATATGGGAAACGTTCCAGGATTATATTTTTGATGTGCAAGTGTCAAGTTTTGTAACGGATAATCTATTTTTTCTGCTAGAAGTAACTTTTTTTCCAACACTAGTTTATGTTTAGGTTATGTGCGAGTGTTTTGTTCAGTGAAAGTTCTGGAAAATGGAAATTATCCTCTTTACTGCTAGAAGTAGCTTATTTCAGGATTAGTATATACTTAAATTTTAAACCACTCGTATATTTATAACGACGAGACTGGACTACACACTATGTGGAAGAATGACAAAGTAATCTTTATTTCCGTAATGAGGGTTTTTAAAATGGAAATTATCCTTTTTACTACTAAATGATAAAATTCAGAGACTAAATCTTTTCACTTTTCTCGATTCTGCATTCAACACTTCACCCTTTACCCCAACTTGATTTCAAAGCGCTTATTTACTCTGCATGGGAAAATAACTTTACAAGTAAACATTTACAATAACATAAAATATAAAATGCATCGCAATCGTGTGCATTATCAGGGGAGCTACCTACGTCGTTAAAAATCCAGTGCTAAGGTCAACGACTTTGCATCACATAACGCAATACGATTTGATAATTGTTTTGTGAATGCATTCATGTTTCCATACTGATAGAAGGAGGAATCCCTTCGGTCTAAAAAAATATAAACATGTCAATTTAAAAAGAACAGTTATTTACCTAAAAGAAACCTCAAGCAATTTTAACAGTTTAAATAAAAATGATTTTATCAAATAATTCCATAGTTTACGTAAGTACCTAAGTATTAAAAATAAGTAACACACACATGTCAAGTCTTTATCCTTTATGAGGCCGAAAGTCCCAAGTCTCGAAAGTGACGTTCAAATTTGAGGAAAAGTGGCTAAACAAGTAATAATTTATGGGAATTATGTTATAAAGATTTTTATGGTGTTGCTAATAAAATTGTTACCGTGGGATTCGAACTTCGTACCGATGACCTTACACCTATCAGTCTAAACACTTCATCATTGTTTAGTTTATTATATCGCCAGCCGTTTGTGTTGCCTGTCTGTCCGTCAGTTGCTGTATAAAACAAACAAATAGAGTTTCTTCTAGTAAATACAATAATTCATAATATTTTTCATGGAATTATGTCAAAAATAAATAAATTGGTTCCTTGTTTCATCCTCCACTTTTATGCTAATGGTGTTCATCAAACTTTCTGATACTGAGTTACTGACTGACACACAACATACAGCTCTACCAATCGGGTCTAGAGACTTAAAGTTTTGAATGTAGGTCCTTTATGCGGTCTAGGGGTGCACTAAAAGACGATTTCCTGATATCCGGGAACAGGAATTATTGGGATTTTTCGGTTTACGCGGGCGGAGCTGCGGACGGCCTGTTGTTCTTTATCTTTTATCCCCTAAAAAAGTGATATCATGGTTTCCTTGATATGGTTAATTTACTACCAAATGCTAAATCTGTCACTTTCAACTTTATGATGCGGCAATAACAATTTTCTAATATAAGTATGAACACCAATAAAAATGTATAAAACCATAC
The DNA here is from genome assembly GCF_032362555.1 of Amyelois transitella. Lineage (NCBI taxonomy): Eukaryota > Metazoa > Arthropoda > Insecta > Lepidoptera > Pyralidae > Amyelois > Amyelois transitella. The sequence goes on along the minus strand of NC_083519.1, from coordinate 1,546,584 downwards.
ATCAGGTAGCCATTCTAGATAAGATAACAGTAGCTTTATTAATCAAGACCTAAATAATCTTTGCAATGCTGTGTGGTTCCCGACACTACAGAACCACTCCATTTCTTTCCCATGGATGTCGTGAAAAGCGAAATTGAGACTGTGTCGAAATAATTGACCGTTCAGAATTACGACTGAATTACTACGAATTGAGTTTATACAACTTTTGTCTTAAACAATATCATCGTAACCTAAGTTCCCAAGGAATAACACCCAGCCAGGTGGAAAACCTTTCCCTTGGTTACAGTTGATCTCGAAAGGCACTCCCTAAAATTGCAACACCACTCATCCTGATACAAATTTCTTGATTATAATCCGTGTAGCGTCCTGGGATTTATATGGCACCCGCAACGCCGTGTTTATCGCACGATAAACTAATGCTGATTCGCTTTTTATTATGATGTGAAATGGGACAGGGATAGTTCGTTATCTATCGTTAATTCTTCTGTAATGAACCACTTATAAATAATAAATATATATATATACGGGACAAATTACACTGATTGAGTTAGCCTCGAAGTAAATTCGAGACTTGTGTTACGAGATACTAACTCAACGATACTATATTTTATAATAAATACTTATATAGATAAACATCCAAGACCCAGGCCAATCAGAAAAAGTTCTTTACTCATCACACCCTGTATTCGAACCCGGGACCTCCTATGTCACAGATAAGGATACTACCACTGCGCTACAGAGGCTGTCTAATACTTAAAAGATAATAAAGATACTCTTATACTTAAAAGATACTAAAAACTCAATATAAGGTTAATTAGTGTTGCATTTCGCATATTTACGACAATGATACTCGTTTCACTATGAATATTATCTTATCACTGTTGCATACATGTCGCAACGAGATGTTACCAGTTGACTAATGAAGCGCATCAAAAACAATGCCTTATAATATCGACATGTTATGCCTTAGCCTTATAGAGTTATCTGTCGGTTATAATTCACCTCTTTGTGTTCAGTAATGCATATGAGCGTTGTTGTTAAAAAATCACTGAGAAAAGTTTTAAATCCTATCCCGCTATGACACTCTTCTAGTTATATAAAACCTGCACATTCAATCAAATGAGTTGAATTCCCCTGCAAAGGTTGCGGAGACCTATATTCAATCTAGGAACGTGATCACAGTCGCACTAAATTTATATTACGTAGTTGTGCATATCAGTTGGTCCACGAGGAAAATGTGCCCTACTCCATTAAAACAACTAAGTATATACGTATAATCTCGTCTTTATCCCTTACGGGGTAGACACAGTTAACAGTCGTACAACTAGCGGTATATACAGCAATGGCTAATTTTTAACCTGGTTCCATCACAACATACATTTAAGTTATCAGCCTATCATTGAGTTTCTGGTCACTCTATAACTACCTACATTAAATCACGCCTGTTTCCTCGAGGGGTAGGCAGAGACTACAAAAGAAACATGCAGGGATCGTGGTAATATATTTCTAACACCCATTTGTACCATGTTTCAAGTAAATAAAGAATATTTCAATAAGTGAAAAAAATTACCACATTCAACTTCAAACTTATATTTTTTTTCTTTCTTTTTTCCAGAGCTGACTACTCAGAATGCCCGACAGACAAACTCCTGCGCACGCGGCAGACCTGCCACGTGGACGGCATGGAAATGCAGTGTATCAAACTACAGTGTTGTGACACGCACTCTTTAATAGCGGGCCGGTAAGTTTCCAGCATCATTTGTTACCATAGGTGCCCATACTTCATGAACGTCAAGATGACGGAGCCACCTCGCAAGACACATATATTGTCGAACCAGCCCTTAGTACCTGGTTTGTACTTGTTGGTACCTATATCAAAAAATTTTGTACCTCAAAGAATTCAAAAATATCGATTGTGATATGTGGTTCCTCCATCTTGACGTCAAAATGGAGGAACCACCTTCGTTTCTTATAAAAATATAATGTATACCGTCGAGATGACCACACGGACACTTAGTACCTGGTTAGTACCTCCCAAGATCTTATCGCTATAATCGTTTTTTAAAGCAGTTTTTTAAGAAAATAATTAACATAAAGAAAATGACAGAAGTGCCTGTGATTAATTATAGCAAAATGAATTAAACGAAAACTTTACTTCAAAATAGCGTTTAGGATTTAGTACATAAAATTATATTTATTAATTATTTAAAAGCACAATGCTAATGTTATGTTATTAAATTCCTCCTGGCATTAATTACGGTAACATCGTAACCTTTCTACAGAAGAGCACGTGGTGGACCTTTTGACCTTGAGTCTGAATGGAGTTAGGTTTTTACACAAAGCGGAACTTAACACTTATTGCATCATGGTTACACATCCTGTTGCCTGAAAGTGCAGGTTTCCTCGCGATGCTTTCCCTCGCCGTAAGAGCCCCACGTTGGGCGCCACTGTGGCGTGTGTAGTTAACTTTTACTAACTAGTTTAGTTTGATGATACATTTTGCAATAACATGTCATCCTCTGTTCCAGCTGCATCCCAAAATCCCTAGACCCTTGCAGTCTGAAGATGTGTGAGCAGGCGTGCGAGGTGCAGGGGGAACTGATGCGGTGCTCCTGTTACGCGGGCTACAGGTTCAATCCAGACAATTACAGTAGAAGGTCGCAACCGTACTGCGTTGGTAAGACATAGCTTAGACAAGGTCTTATACAAATGCGGAACTAAATTTATTAATGTAATTTTGATTGGTTTAAGTACTTATGGCTTGGTGATTGATTCCGAAAGATAGACTAGACAGACATTATAGATTCTACATGCTTCAACATCTTTATAAGAACTAATTTTACATATATTAAGAGGTCGTGGGTTTAACTATAGACACGAGATCCAGCAAGTAGCCACTAGATGATAGCATTATTCCATATCCATTTGTGCATGTTTCCTTACGATAATTCCCTCACCTTAAGGACATAAGTTCAGGTCAGAAAACTAACATATACTTACTTAGAAAAGAGTTCTTGTACCTACGTATCACGATTTTGTATTCGGCCAGCATTTATAACTTTCATTAAGGCTAAGGATATGATTTAATGGGATACATACATACATACATACATATAGTCACGTCTATGTCCCTTGCGGGGTAAACAGAGCCAACAGTCTTGAAAAGACTGAATGACCACGTTTAGCTATTTGGCTTAATGATAGAATTATTTTATGGAGATAGAATTTAATGGGATATCTAACTCTATTTCAGATATAGACGAATGTGCATCAAACAACGGGGGTTGCGACCACCGCTGTGTCAATGACCCCGGAGGCTATCGGTGCGCATGCGATGCACCGCTGATCCTGGCTGCAGATGGGAGACGATGCGAAAGACCAACTCCTGTTCCAATGCCGGTAAACGGAATTACAGAATACAAACATATATAATAATCAAGTCTATATTCCGCGCGGGGTAAATAGAGCCCATGATACGCCGCTTTCGGCTGTTTAGCTTAATGATAGAATTAAGATTCGAATAGTGACGGGTTGCTAGTCCATCGTTTAAGAATTATGTCAAGTTTTAAAGCCTATCCCTTAGTCGCCTTTTACGACATCCATGGGAAAGAGATGGAGTAGTCCTACTCTTTTCTCTATTTGTGCCGGGAACCACACTGCTTAACTTGACTTTATAACCAGATATTTGATGACTTTATCTCGTTTTCATGCCTAGCTTATGTTTACTTTAAATCAGATATAGATCTGACGAATTCAAATTTCAAACTAAAACGACTTCCAGGCTCCCCTTCCACTGATTCGGGCATCATCCCGGTGTTACGCGAGCTGCGATACCGTCTCCTGGTTGACGAGGAACGTGAGAACCCTCACCGAGCAACTCAGAGCCACTCAGGAGCAGCTCAAGAAGATTAGCGACAGCGTCGTTATTAGCGAAGAGGGTGAGGGTAATTCAGATAAACGTGGTCTTCCAGTTTTGTAACTGTTGATTTTGTCTACTTGTTAAGGGAGAGACGTGATACATACATACATATGGTCACGTCTATATCCCTTGCGGGGTAGACAGAGCCAATAGTCTTGATAATACTTATAGGCCTCGTTCAGCTATTTGGCTTAATGATAGAATTGAGATTCAAATAGTGACAGGTTGCAAGCCCATCGCCTAAAAATTAATGAAGTTATCCCTTACATTGTCAATATATTTTTTTCACGTAGTATGATTGGATATTGTTTTGTCTTAGCTGCTCCATTGGTCGTGTTTCAGATGGATCGTATTCATATAAAGTATTGGATTCCGTCGCGCCGATGGAAGGAGGCTACTGCCGGTGTGAGAGAGGGCCACGGGTATGTGTTTTACATAAAAACCTATACTATTAAATAAGCAATACCTGTATGTATACCTATAAATATATATTTGAAAACGAAAACGGCTCCAAAGATTTCGTTGAAATTTGAATTAGGTGCACACGGAAGTGTAAATCGATCTAGTTGACCCACATCCAGGAAAATTCGTTTTTCCCATATTTTCTACCAAAAACATTTTCCCATGTGAAGTGTGAGTGCCTGGGTTCGAGCTATTGCAACGAGGATGTTTTATTTTTACTATTTTTTGATGGGTATTGATTTTTATTTACCATTTTAATGGTTTTTCTGATATGCTAGTTTTTTTGTTTTATAGGGTCCAGCCGGGCCCCCAGGAGCTGAAGGCCCCAAGGGGTCGATGGGACCGCGAGGGACCCGAGGCCCGCGTGGCCCTGAAGGTTCCCTGGACCTGATGCTGCTATTGTTGGCTGACATGCGACACGACATCAACAACTTGGAGAAAAGGGTTTATAAGGATGGGGAAATGTGAGTGTTCATATTATAACTTCACGACGAAACTTTTTCGCAAGAAATAAGATAACAGAATTTACTAGTACAAGAAAAATCCTAAGTTTAACAAAGTTCTGGTCAAGAGTACCCGAAACCGCTGAGCTTGCATGAAGAGTTATGAATGTGGACGAAGCGAAGGAAGTATGCAGAGATCGTGGCAAGTGAAAAGATGTAGTCTCTGCCTACCCCTCAGGGAGAGAGGCGTGATTTTATGTATGTATGTATGTAGAAGAATTCTAAGTTTGTAAGCCTTTATTATAACGATAATTTATATACTTCATTTCACTATTCCAGCCCTGAACGGTTCAACCTGCAGAAGGCCTGGAGTCACCAACGCAGACAAGAGAGGTTGGAAAACGAGAGGAACACAGAGCAAGCACTCGAGGCTTTCACCGCGCCTGCTTTGGAGTTCACAGAAGACAGAGTGGAAATATCACCAGATGGTAAAACATTTTATTCATACTTGCTTTCGTGTTTGTCAAAAAATTATATTTCTTCGCTTTATTCTTACATACATACATACATATGGTCACGTCTATATCCCATGCGGGGTAGACAGAGCCAACAGTCTTCAAGACTAAATGGCCACGTTCAGCTATTGGGCTTAATGATAGAATTGAGATTCAAATGTGACAGGTTGCTAGCCCATCGCCTAAAAGAAGAATCCCAAGTTTATAAGCCTATCACTTAGTCGCCTTTTACGACATGCCGTGTGGTTCCCGGCACCAATACAAAAAATAATAGGACCACTCCATCTCTTTCCCATGGATGTCGTCAAAGGCGACTAAGGGATAGGCTTTATTCTTTAGTTATATTTAATAATAATAGTCCTTTTATTCTTCAAGATATAGACTAAAAGAACGACTAGTATCAAAAATATCTTCGAATGAAGCGAATCATATAACATTGACGCAACTTCACTTGTGAATTTCGTTTGACCATATACGAGTATGAACGTGTCTCTCTCAAAAAAAATTATAAATAAAAGTCAGCGTGACTGCCTAAAATCTCAAGATTGCCACAAATGTATGTAACAATAGGCGGTGTATGGCCGTAATCTTCTAAAGTTCCGACAATCTTCGGCGCTTGTTCATATAAATGTCTGTGTGAACCGGTGCCTATAAGTCCTGCCAGAATACAGCCTTACTTTCGTATCGATATCGACTGATGGTGTCTAAAGCGTGTAGGGTGTGGAAAGTACAGTCGCCTGCAGATAAACGTGATCCTCTTTGATTTTGTTGTATGTGAACAGGAGGTAATACTTCTTTGTAAGCTTGCCTAGTCCTCAACAATACTTATAATGGATCTTTACAGGTCACACCGGCACTATTCCTCACGAAAGCACCACCGACTGGTCCCAGGTCAAAGGCGACACCGACTCCATCATACCTAGATTGGAAGACCTTAAACTGATAGACGAGAAACTACGACAATTTTATATATTAGCTAATACCACCATCCCTTCAGATGACGAGGAAGATATTGATGAGGCAGAATATAATAACTACTAGGATAACATATTGACGAAGTGTTTTATTTTTTACTTTGACATAGACTCCAGGCAATTTACACATTAGTAATTTTAAGGAGCAACATATTTATTTTCGAGAATTTTAAAACTAAAAATATTTTGTAGGGTCGGCAACTGCCGAAGTGGCGCTAGTGTGCCTTGCTACCATAACAAAGCAGATTTTTGTATGACAGATGAAAATTTTCTTTAATTTACGGAAAAATTACACGTTGAGTAGTTCTCCATTGTAATAAAGTGGGTTACCAAGTATTACCCAAAGACATAAAATTTATTAGATTATGGCTCAAGGCAAAAAGTCGTCCAAAACTTAAGCCGACAAAGTATTCTAGGTTATGTCGTGAACATTTTACTGAAATGTTCTATGAAATTTGCAACAAGTTCTCAAGTTCATAACAAACAACAAAAGAACAAGCTTTATGAGAGCCATCTACGATTATTTTTCACCGTTCTGCGTCATTGCAAAATAACTTGGTACAGTCACCAGTAGAGAACTATAATCGGGTCATATTTTTCTGCAGAAGAGTGTACCTAATAAACCTTTGACCATAGAGGAAGCACGAGTTATAAAACGCTGCCAACGAGATTGATGATCGTACATATAATAAAATAGTAACTGACCGATGTCTGTATTTATTAAAGATGAGAAAAGATTAAAGATATTGTCAATAAATCGATATAGATCCCTATATAAGATCAACAGAATTGAGTGATTTTAGAATTTCTATCTATATGTTTTAAACTCGCATCACACAAAAACTATTGCTCTTATTTGAGGCACTTCAAAACTGGTAAACAAAAATTTCTTCCCCCCACATCTCTATTGTAAGCATATTTTTACGGCGAACAAAGTCATTAGCAACAACTAGTAACTCAAATAAAACTATAAATTACAATAATAAACTCTCGATTATATTAGCCAATACAATATTGCGACAACTTCACACATTTAACTTGCGACAGTAGGCTGATACTGGGCGGCTAAGCGTTTGAACTCATTACTTTTAGCGTTATACTCCTTTGTGAAGGGATGTTCTGGGTGACTGTCTAACAGCTGGGCTATGTAGCGTCCGGCCACCTGGAAAAAGAAATCAAAACAATATAATCAGGTGAGATGGAAGACAAATGCCTAATCCAATTTTGAATAGAAAAGAAATGAAGTTATTATTGTCTTATTGGGTGCCTGCCAATGCACAGCACTAACTGTTGGGCGTACAAACATATAATTAACTGATTTTAAACTATCGCATTGCATTATACTATTTATAAAAAAAACACGTGCCATGTGGTTCCCGGCACCATTAGCAAAAAAAAGGACCACTCCATGTCTTCCCATGGATGTCGTAAAAGGCGACTAAGGGATTAGCTTATAAGCTTAGGATTCTTCTTTTAGGCGACGAGGCTAGCAACCTCTCAATCTCATTTCTATCATTTAGCCAAACAGCCAAACATGGCCTATCAGTCTTTTTAAGACTGTTGGCTCTGTCTACCCCGCATGGTATATAGACGTGATTGTATGTATGTATAAATAAAACAGGTATTAAACATGTTTTGACGTTTTGAATCACATTACAATGATCCGTAGCACATAGGTACATGAGGAATTATAACACATAACTAACATAAATTACTAACCTCTGGTGGTTTAGCGCTGTGCGTGGCGGTGAGCGCGAGTCCCAGCAACAAGTCTGGATGTTGCGGGGCGCGGGACTGCGCGTCGGTCAGCATCTGCTCAGCCTCCTCCCACATTCCTGTAACGTTATGGTGCCCTGGTATCAGCTTGGCTATTATCAAATATTCATGTTGGTTTTGTACATAAATACATACATAAAATAACGCCTACCCCTCCGGGAAAGAGGCGTGATTTTATGTATGTATGACGTATGTATAAAATAACGCCGGAGGGGTAGGCAGAGACTACATATTCCTACTTGCTTACTCTGCATACTTGTTTCGCTTCACTCACATTCATATTTCTCTTCATTCTTCGGCGGTTTCGGGTACTCTTGACCTGACTTTACATTTAGTTGCGAATTTGTTTTCTTTTTCCGCTACAAATTTTGCTTCCCTTCTTGCACAGATTGCAAAGTAAACAATCATGACAATGAAAAATGTTGCGAGTAGAAGGAAGATGAAGGAAATTGCTTTAAAAGGGAAAACAGTATACAGAGAAATAGACATGATTTAATGGACAATTTGTTATTTCCGACCTCTGGAAGCAGCAGCGGCGGCGCCCACGGCGGCGGGCCCGGGCCCGAGGCTGCCGAGCCTCTCGGAGAGCTCCATTATGCTGTAGTGGGCGTCCTGCACACCGGGACCACCCTAGAAATGACGAGATACATTGAAAATCCACACTTACTAATATTATAATGAAAATATTGTTTTATGTATTTATTAGATAGGGGTAGAACAGTTTGTGACTGAAAGGCCACATTCAGCTGTATGGCTTTATGAAGGTTCTAGATTCAAATAGTGGGAGGTTGCTTGCCTACAAGAGGAATTTTGGAGTGGTCCTATTCTAAAGCGCCGGAAACCACACAGCTATTAACAGCTAGGATAAATAAAGGAATAAGACATTTTTGCTTGGTATTAAGAAGCCGATTAGTGTTCTCAGACCTGATCCAGGGTCATAGTCCGAGGCGCACCCAAGGCTCCTCTTCGAAGAGGTGAGGATTTCACCGGGATTTACACTAACAGCTTAAGAAGAATAAACATACTACTCTGTCAAGAAAGTATCGGGAATGGATTATTTATTTATGGTTCCAAATTCAAATTTTTGTTTTTTTTGTCGTTGTTAGATTGGCACAACTGTTTTCCATTTTGGCGCGGAGTTTGAGTTGCATCTGTTGTTTACATTAAATACAGTGCTATTTTTAGTTATATCATATCTAGTGTGTATTGCTAATTTCATAATGGATAAAAACATCGAACAAAGAGTTTGTCTTAAATTTTGCATTGCCAATGGAATATCGTGTTCGGAGTCACTGAAAATGTTACAGAAGGCTTACGGTGAATCGACTTTATCAAAAACTCGTGCTTATGAGTGGTACAAAGCGTTCAAAAGCGGTCGAGATGTGATGGAAGATTTGCCTCGCTCTGGTAGGCCATCAACGTCTGCAACTGAAGTTAACATCGCAAAAGTGAAGGAAATAGTGACTGAAAATCCTCATTCAACTTTGAGAGAGATAGCCACCGAACTTTCTGTATCTCACGAGTCGATCCGTACCATTTTAACTAATAATTTGGGTATGAAACATGTTGCCGCTCGGCTAGTCCCAAAAGACCTGAATTTTTTTCAAAAACTCAATCGCATGAGAGTTGCTGAGGACATGCTAGAACGAGTCAATTCCGACCCAACATTCATGAAACGCATTGTTACTGGTGACGAGACGTGGGTTTACGAGTTTGACATGCAAACTAGTCAACAAGCTTCGGAGTGGCGCCTTCCAACTGAACCGAAACCGAAAAAACCACGCCAAAGTCGTTCAAAAGTCAAAGTCTTGTTGACTGTTTTCTTTGACTATCGCGGTGTTGTGCACTCGGAATTCTTGCCGGAAGGTCAAACGGTAAATAAGGAATATTATTTGAGTGTTATGCGGCGTTTAAGAGAGCAAATCCGACGAAAAAGGCCAGATTTGTGGAAAGAAAATTCTTGGATTTTGCACCATGATAATGCACCTTCGCACAAGGCCATCATTGTGAACGAATTTTTAACCAAACACTCAACAAATACCATCGAGCAACCACCATATTCACCAGATATGGCTCCAGCCGACTTTTTTCTTTTTCCTAAACTCAAATTACCACTTCGTGGCACCCGTTTTCAATCGGTAGAAGACATAAAAGAGAATTCGCGGCGAGAACTGACCTCAATTCCGGAAACAGCGTTTAAAAAATGTTTTGATGATTGGATTATTCGTTGGCGTAAGTGTATCGTTTCTAAAGGAGCATATTTTGAAGGTGATAAAATAAATTTGGATGAATAACAAACAGTTTGTGTATTATTGATCTTTTCCTGCTACTTTCTTGACAGAGTAGTATGTACCTGAGACAAGTTGAGCCAAGCCTGAGCCAGCTGAGTGAGTGTCCCGTCGTCTTCAATGTTCTGCAGCAGTTTGAGTTGCTTGCGAGCCAGGTCCTGCCGGTTCATGGCCAGCAGACATTGCAGGGTCAATGCATTCAGTTCCAGAGACTCGGCTCCATGTAGGATTCTGTGTATTAGTCAATGTATAAAACAAATAAGCCTTTACAATAAATATATAAGAATGTCTGTGAACGAATCTGTAAGGTGCCTGGTTACGCCTCATGCACATAAAAGGCACTAGTTCAAGTCCTACCTCGATATTTACGAAGTTATGTACATTAGTTTGAATACTAACCAATGTTCTTACGGCAAGGAAAAACTTCGTGAGGCAACCTGCAGATTGATGCAACTAAATGTGTAACCATGATCAATCAAATACAAGTTAGGTTCCCTTTATTTGTCCAAATATAATTTTGTTGTTTTATTCTAATGAAATGTAAACTAATGATTCTGATGTAGGAACAAAATTAATATAAACACACCTCTCATTCATCATTGTGTATTTTTCATTGGCTTCTTAGCTGATAACTACAATGCTCTGATTCTGGTTAGTGATTTTTGACAATAAGTCAAAAGTTAGTGCTCCAAAACACATACATGCAAGTAACCTGTTACATCCATTGGAATGTGATGGAGTGGTCCTTTTCTTTTGTCTATTTGGTCCCGTAAACCACATGGCATAAATACCTTATTTGTATTATATAAATTTTGGTGAAAAGAAAATAAGTACACTACTAACTTAAGGGCAGCTTCATAATTATCCTCGTGGTAATAAATTGAAGCAGCTACAATCAGAAATACTTCATTTGACAACTCCACACCTTTCGCTACCTGAAATATACATGTACAAACCATTAATTCTCAAAGAATAGAATAGATTGAAAAATTTGATACAAGGTATGACTTATTCACGTCACATCACTTAAATCTAATTATATCTACTAGTGCTTCCAAAGCGCATCAATTAAAAGAATGAGCATATTATCACAGTAACACCCCCCTCCCGTGACCCCCCCTTGCCGGAAGCGCCCACCGCCCCCCGACAAACTAATTATGTAATACTAAATTAACACAGTTTACAATGACAAACTGAAAATAATGCGTTTTGTTTAGTGCAATTTTTAACATACATACATATGATCACGTCTATATCCCTAGCGGGGTAGACAGAGCCAACAGTCTTGAAAAGACTGATAGGCCACGCTCAGCTGTTTGGCGTTGTGATGGAATTGAGATTCAAATAGTGACAGGTTGCTAGCCCATCGCCTAAAAGAGGAATCCCAAGTTTATAAACCTATCCCATAGTCGCCTTTTACGACATCCGTGGGAAAGAGATGGAGTGGTCCTATTCTTTTTTGTAATGGTGCTGGGAACCACACGGCACTGCAATTTTTAAGATTTTCAAAAATTCTATTAAAAAAAGGGGGGGGCTTCCGGCAAAAAAAATACTTGGGGGGGGGGGGTCATACAAACACACCCCTACCTTCCCCACCCCCTCTCCAACCTCTCTGGCAGTGGCCCGTTTTAAGAGCCTTAAATTCTTATCTAGTTTTATGAATATTGTCCTTTCTGCTCTGTAAGGGATAATGTTTGTGTGTGTGTAAAGATATTTTTTGAACCAAGTGCAAAGTACCATGGATAGACTTAGTGTAAACACTACCTGAATGGCGCAATAAGAACACTATGTCTACTTTAAACAATCTAGATTTCTTACCCTTGCATCAATATCAGCAACAATAGCTGGCTTGTTTGCCCCTGGTGACAAGTACTCCACCAAGCTCTTCAGCGGCTGGAGCATAGGATCGGCGGTTTTTAACTCTTGAAGTACGATCCTGTAGTTGCCCTGGGCAACATAGGAGCGATACAGGAACGCATCGCGTTGTAATGAAACTAGGGGAGTAGACGCCTGAAAAATATAAAAATGACGTGAATAAATACTTTAAACGGGTTTAACTATGTACTGATTAGTTGAAATTAACTTTGAGCTTGCATATTAATAAAGCTAAATAGTAAAAAATTCAGAAACATGAAGGGGAGTGTCATATAAAAATTAACATTCAAGTACATCGGTGCAAGTGTTCTGGTTGATGTATATTATTGGTTAAATCTTACTTACGTTGACGCTAAGTGCTTCATTGATGGCTTGTTGATAATTTCCAACATAAAACGCATTTTTAACATCGAAAAGTTCATCAACATCTTGCTGCTGACGTGCCATTTTGACAGATTACCGATATCAATATTTTGACGTTGACGTTATGATTTGTTATCTGCGTTTTGTTTTTGCAAATGCATAAAATACATTCTAGTTTTGGTTTTTTTTTTAATTTTTGAGCTAATAATTGTTAATTCAGTCTGAATAAATAGTGTTAATGTGACAATAATGGGAGTGAAAGATTCTGAAATTATATGTATTTCCCAGATACTTAAATTTTCAATTCACGACGTGGTTTAGCGGGAGCTGGAGAAACGAAAATTTTAACAAGCTTTATCAATAGATGGCGTTTATAGTGTCACTTTAGGTGCTTTTGCTTTCAACTTAGGTTTTGGTGTGCGTTTTTGTCTAAGATTTTTGAGACTGCTTTTTATTGAAACGATTTCGCATATTGTCTTTGATGCCTTATTTTCTTCACCGAGACAGGTACCTACACTAGATGGAGTTTATAGACACTTCATCACACAGTATAATAGCAAAGTCGCTTTTGTTTTTATACCTACTATATGTTTAGATCTTTAGAATTACGCAACGGATTTTATGTAGATTTTTTAACAGATATTGTGATTGAAGAGGAATTTTTATATGTATAAATCATGCTACCAGTAAGATGTCGGGGCGAGTCGCTAGTTTGTTCTAAAATTTTCTCACCCGGCTGTTGTCTTTGATTCTTGCCTTAACGCCGACAAATTAGGTGCACTAAAATAGAGTATGAAACTAGCATTTGTATGTGGGGTCATAAAAATCCTTTTTTGTTGAGTATCTTATTTTTCAATGTCGGTTAAAATAAAAATAGAGCAAAATAATGGAAATAAGTAAGGAAAGACAAAAATAAAGATGCAACAATGACGGTTTTTTGTAACGTTTCGTATTATCCATATTATCGTTTTGTACACCTTGCCTTTGTATTGTAAGATAAGACTGGTGTAGTTACTTGTAATAAAAATATTTAAACTTTTTATTATATTTTATAAAGATCTTTGTTGTCTGGTTAGTCTACCAAAGCTAAGTTAGTGGTTAACCTCTTATGATAATCTCTTATGGTAGTAATAATTTAGATAGAAGGATTTTCATAAGGAACACTAAAAGATCTAAATTACTGTCAACACTAAAGAACCAAAGGTGTATTTTACATTGTTTGTGATGTACATATCTTCCTAACTTTATTCTAAACCCCATGGCACTGATAACTATGCGTCGGTACTTGGATTATTCACGTTAGTTATTATGTATAGAT